>NC_056737.1:56689830-56738381 GCF_019279795.1 Protopterus annectens | reverse complement strand
CAAAGTGTGTTCCGGGTTTAACCCTGTTTTGTTAATTAAAAGTGGTATGATATATAGAGTGTGCCAGTCACTGTTAGTTGTGGCCTGAAAACCAATAAGTGGTATTGAACGTATGTAACCTCTGACAGACAATAGGATGGTATATATGTCAGTAAAGTGATATCTGTGGTTAAAGGTGTAAAGTGTGCCACAGGACTTGCTCACACATATTGTTCATATCTTTTTCAGCCAGATGGCCCACCAACGCAATCCATCATACACAGCGGATGAGGAAGAGGTGATACTACAAAGCCTATTGCAGCAGTACATGATGCTGTTCATCAGAAGCAGTCAGCGCCAGCAGGAGCAGACTGCACTGTGGCAGGAACTTGTTCATCAGGTAAATGACATAGGCATGCATAACCGGACATATGAGCAGGTACGCCATCACTGCAGTGATTCAATTAGACATGTCCAGCGGCGTGCGGCTGATATCCAAAGACAACAGCATGCCACAGGTGGTGGGGTGGCCATTCATTTCCCCCTCACCAGAGTGGAGGAGCTGCTCCTAAGCATGGTGGCTCCTGGACAACAGCAACATCAACATCTGACATGTGTTGCCATGCAGGCTGGAGCCACCCAGCATGTCCACCCGGAGCAAGCAGGTAACATGCCCTATCTGTAGACGACAGTTAACTGTATTGTTTGATTATGTCTACGTGAGATGTGTACTGTGTGTTTAGCAGTTCTGCTGCCTAGTGTTGTGCAATGCTGATATTTCGAATAATATATCCACACCTGTGACTGTTGACTGTTGTTATACTGCAGTTTAGCATACCCACTGTAGCAATGCCACAGTTGTGGCCGCTGACTAACTCTCTCATATTCTCGTAGGGCCCTCTGGTGTGACAGCAGGACAGCTGATCCATGCTGGTGAGTGTGTTATAATTGCAATGTTGGTAATGAAATATGCATGTCATAGATGAGGTGTAGGCCATGTACACGTAACACACCTACGCATAATGCATGCCGTGCATGTTTGCTGTAAGATGTTGCACAGCTCAGTAATGTCAGTAGCTGCCTCACTGACATGCAATACACAGAGCATAAGACACAGTCATGGCATCCCCGTACTGCACATTGGATAGGCATAGTTGCAACACCTGTACACAACATAACACATTTATCATATGCAGTATGCAAAGACATGCTACATATGGCGTAAACACACACCCATTGTAAGGTCACACCTGAGTATCCCACATGTCATCCACACACACATGATGTACCTCAGGGGTAGAGGCCTATCATGGGGCTGTGCAACACTCTTCAACACATAACACAGTCATGTTAGGCAATGCTCCCTATTGGGCACCTCATACACCCATGTACAAAGTGGCTGTGTAATAGTGAACCTAGCCACAGCACTGCAGTTCAGGTACAGCATGCTAGGCGGTGGTCTGTCACACAGTAGTAGCCATGAGTGACCACAAGTTGCATGATGATGATGATGATGATGATGGCACATGGTAGTACACCCCATCCAGTTACAGTGACCACAGTACTACACATAGCAGTCTTTGCTTTGGACATCATTGTTGTGTGTGTGCAAACATATGCACCTATACACAATATGCATAGCATGTTGTGTGTGCTTACATATGCCAGTATACACAATATGCACAGCTGTCGCCATTTGTACAAAGAGCACATATATGTTCTGGAATGCTATTGGGTGTATAGGTCACATGACACACATTGGGTATGTGTGGTGTTTAATGTTGCAGTCGTGTAGCATGCCATGTTATGGCTGGCACCGACATATCTGCAATATGTCCCACACTCACCATAACCACTGTACAATGGCCCTGTCGAGCATTGGGATCACTTCACGTCTACATGCACCACTCATCCCATGTCTGTACATTGCATGCATTTGCTACACCTGTGCCCACTATTATTAAGCTATGGACACAGACACTGTAAGCAGACATGGCAATCTGTGTGTCACACAGATAACACATGCAGCCATGGTATGTATACCATTGAGTGATGGTGCACAGGACATTGCAGAGCAGATAATACTTGCACAGCAATGTTGTGTCCATGTATACATTGTGTTCCAGGGTGTAGTCAATCACTGCACAACTACACACATGCATCACAGCCATGTATAATGTCATTAAATAGGGCCATCAACACTTGCACTGCATGGTCTTAATTAACACATATGTTGCATGCTGACGCGTGAGGTGACTGTTAGCCCTGTGACACTGTCACCCACCTTCACCCACTATTGTGTATGTGTTGGATTGCTGGTATGTGTGTGTGTGTGTGTGTGTGTATGTGTGTGTGTGTGTGTGTGTGTGTATGTGTGTGTGTGTGTGTGTGTGTGTGTGTGTGTGTGTGTGTGTGTGTGTGTATGTGCTGTGGTGAGCAGTGTAATTGTGTTCATTTGTGCATGTGCTCATGTGTGCATGTGTGCATGTGCTCATGTGTGCATGTGTGCATGTGTGCATGTGCTCATGCGTGCATGTGTGCATGTGTGCATGTGCATGTGCTCATGTGTGCATGTGTGCATGTGCTCATGTGCTCATGTGAGCATGTGTGCATGTGCTCATGTGCATGTGTGCATGTGTGCATGTGCTAACATCATGTACAGATTGTGAAGTGTGTTTCCTGTCTTCCTTCCACAGGTGCTGAGTTAGGGATGTCTAAATGCAGCAGGAACCTGATGTCACTGCCAGTAATAGTGGAGATGATGAGACATGTATTGAGGTGCAGGAAGGTCTGTCAGGGTCTGTCGTTGGTCCACCAATCGACAGTACACAGCGTTCAACCCCATCTATGCACACACTCATACTGCCAATACATCCCTCATCACCAATGGCCTGAGCTGAGGGACAGCATACAGTCAGCATTGACCAGGAGAGTGTGGTACCCATGGCATGTGCATCCCCTCACAGCAACCATATCCAGATTACTGGAATGGTACCACATAGGCGGATGTTCAGAGGTTCTTGGGGGAGCACCACTGGATGTATTGCCCCTGGCAGATGTGGCCCCAGAGGTATTACAGCCTCCAATATGTTCTGGGCTGTAATGCAAGCACAGGCATGTATGGAACAGTACACCCGACAGGGACTAAGAGCACAGAGGGCCCATTACACTACTATCAATGACAGCATCTGTGACCTTGCCAGTGCCATCCGGAATTACACCGAGGTCATTGATAGCCATTGGAGGGAGACATTAGATGTCCTCCACAATGTGTTAGCCATGAGCCAGGACCGTGCGGGATGGATGGGAAGCCGACGCGGATGCATGCCAGCAACAGCATCAGCTGGCAGTCGTCACAGATGGACCACGGTACTATTTGCAGCAACGCTGAAGTGTGTACTAACATGGGTATGGTTTCGCCCATTACCCGGACGTAACCACAATGGATTTTGGTAGTGATTTGATCCTGAAGACATGTGAAATGCAATGTGATAGCATCGACAGTACTATTCATAATTTGGACAACGATCAATACACGACAGGTTTGTTGGATGGCAACACACATTTCAATGTTATCAACCCGAGTGATTCAATGAACGATTTGACAATTCATGACTGTATTGAGCATATGTACCCAGATGCAACAGTGGATGTACACAATGTTGATATATGTTTTAGTTGTGGTACTGATGTTCTAGTTGATGCTGATAAGTGTGTACAGTTGAATATGAATGGGGAAACAAATGGACAAGGGAATTGTAATTTATTTTTTAATCCCAATATTATTGAGAATCATAAGGGCGATTTTAAATTATATAATTATAGTAATAAGTCCTTTGACAGAGATTGTGTAGAATTGTTTTCTAAGGGTTTTAGCTTTGTACCGAAAAAAAGAGGTAACATTGTCAACAGTATTATAGATCTGAAATTATTTACCCGTAAGTTAAATTTAAAAATATTGTACCAGAGTAACCCTTGGGGTTGTATTGAGAATGGTAGTAATAGACTATCTAAACCCAGCACTTACAACCCTCCTATGCATGACAGGATTGGTTTGTTTGAAAAAATGACGGAGAATGATATAAGAGGCCTTTATTGATTATAATAAGGATGTTAACAATGCCAGCAACTTAACGAAACAAGAAGAGGTCACCCTACGTAGGATTTTGTCCACCGAAAACATTAGAATTATGAAACCCGATAAGGTAGTGGCATAGTAATAGTGGATAATAATGATTATATTTCTTACATGAATGCTATGTTGGTAGAAAATACATATAGTGAAATTAGTAGAAATGAGATCAACATAGCACATAAGAGGATTGACACCACACTTTTTGATATGTTATATCAGGAGAAGTGAAGAACATGAATGGCGTTTTTGCAAAATGAATTTCCGGTGATTAGTGGTATTTTGGGATTCCCAAAATACACAAGGGTTTGGACAATTTGAACTTTAGACCAATAGTGGATGGTAAAGAGTAAAACACATTTCATTAGTCAATTTTTGATTACTATCTCAAACCAGGCATTGCATCTTTTCACACATCTTGAGGGACTCCTGGGATTTTTTGAGTAAAATTAGCAATACTATATTTGAAGACAATGACACCTTTATTACTTTGGATGTATGCAATTTGTACACTGTTATACCCCATGATAAAGGATTGGAATGGTTGGAAGAACAATTATACTATACCAATATTTATGACCAGAATAAAATTAATGTTATAGTTAAATTAATGGGGATTGTACTTAATAATAATTTTATATTTTTTGATGGAGTATACTACAAACAGGACAGTGGTATTGCCATGGGAGCAGCGTGTGCTCCGGGTTTTGCTAATTTTGTTTTAACATATTGGGAGTTGAATTATGTATTTAATTCAGAATATTTTAAATATATCAAATTTTATGGGAGATTTTTAGATGATTTATTTATTATTTGGAATGGAGAAAGTGCAATATTAAATAGGTTTTTAGAATATCTTAATAATAGTATAACTTTTTTAAAATTCACACATGTGATTAGTAAGAAAAGTATTAGTTATTTGGACATCAATTTAACTTTTGATAATGTTAAGAAGAAGCTTGTGTCTAATATTTATAGGAAGCCCACATTCTCCAATTCGTACCTACATTTTGATAGTTGGCACCCTCACCACCAAAAAAAAGCAGTGGTTAAAGGCCAGATGGTGAGGGCAGCCAGAATGGTCAGTGAGGATGTGGATTTTGATCATGAAATTCAATTTATTAGCCTATTTTTAAATAGGGGATACCCATAGGACTTTTGTAATAATATAGCTAATGAAGTGAAATATAAGAGAAACAATGGCACATATAAGGCAATTTTACATAGTAACATGATGATTACCAGTGAAAGTCACCTCAGTCCAGCGGTGGACGTTGGAAAATTTATATGTAACAACGTTCCATTGTACATAACTACATATAATGGCATTTCCTCGAGTATTATAAATATAATTAATAAGAATTGGAAATTTATAAGTACAGACAAATCACTTGAGGGAATGTTCACGGGCAGTGTTAAACATGTGTTTAGAAAGGACACCTCATTTAAAGATTTATTTGAAGGTTTGAATACTAATATTTATAACAGTTCACAAAAGCCTAGGGGGAGTTTTAAATGCGGTAGATGTTCGACTTGTAAGTATTTAATTAACACTGAAGGAATGGTGATTGTAAATGGACATAATATTAGAATTAACCATCACATAAACTGTTACACTAAAAATGTTGTTTATATTGCTGTTTGTCAACAGTGTGAAGGTTTTTATGTTGGCAAAACTTGTAGACATTTTAGAGAGAGGGTTAAAGAACATCTACTGGATATTAGAAACAATAAATTAACAAATGCCCTGGCCAGACATATAAATCAATTTGGAAGTCACTCTTTTAAATTTTTCGGTGTTGTACACCAGAAGTTGGATATACAAGGCAAGTTTACTAAATACAATTTAGACTTGTCAGAAATGAGAGTGCAGATATTACTGAATGCTAACCAATATCCTGGACTTAATGAATACATAAGTATTAAGCCAATTTTATGGTTGAATAACATCAAGGGCAGTTAGTATGGCCTTGGTATTTTTATTGGTTTATGCAAATCTTTGCGTGATATATTGTATGTAATTGTTTCTATTAGGTATTTATTATCATTCTTTATGACCGTTGGTCCTGTCAAGACATTAGGGTACTTGTTATGCACACCATTTTTAATTCATTCTAGTGAGAGTTGGTTATATTTAGGACAAACTTTATTTATGATATAGGGTGCACATTTAGTGTATTTGACCTATAAAATCAATTTATGGTCATGTTTATATATACACATGGTGTACTGTTTATATGTTTTTTTATTATATTATATGTACATCACAATGTATAATTGTTAGTTAATATTTTACTATTTATTCATTTATCTATACATCCAATTGTTATTTATTCAGTGTAACAGATGCTACAAGTTTTTAACACTTCATGTTTTTTACCATTTTATGGTTATACCATTTCATGATTTTATGATGATTTTTTTGTTTCCCCTTGTATTTATATTACTTATAATGCATACACACAGTAGAATTACACATAGTCTATTTATATGTCATTATTTACACAACATTTATCGGACATAATGGTCTTTTTTATATATTAACATATTACGTAACATCATAATCTACAACTTAAGATGTTTTTTATAAAAAGTACACACTTTGTGGCACTTTTTAATAGGTCGGGTTTATTGTAACTTAGTGCGTTCAGGTAATAATCTACACATTATTATATATATTAGCAAGTATATAGTTGTTTACATTAATTAGTTTTTATTACTGGAGGGGTCGGGGGGGGGGTTTTGGGTATTTAAAATACAATTAACACACAGTTCAACCCAGTTACATTGCTGCTTTAAGAGTTCAAAATGTTTGCATATGCACTTTATTGGTTAATAGGCTCATTAAGTATGTTTGTGCACATTATTTAAGATTTTTGGAGGTATTTTGTGGTGTTCTGATGAAGTTCGTACAGCGGACTAAACCTAGGTCGACGTTTTTATGTTTGTGTTTTCATTGAATAAACTTGTTTGGAGCGTTTATGGGCCTGGAAGTTTTATTGGAGAGCAGCAGTTTATACACCTTTGTTACAGCAGCCCCTCGTCGGTTGTGGTTACTTTCTTCCTTATCAGTCTACACTCTTCAACACATAACACAGTCATGTTAGGCAATGCTCCCTATTGGGCACCTCATACACCCATGTACAAAGTGGCTGTGTAATAGTGAACCTAGCCACAGCACTGCAGTTCAGGTACAGCATGCTAGGCGGTGGTCTGTCACACAGTAGTAGCCATGAGTGACCACAAGTTGCATGATGATGATGATGATGATGATGGCACATGGTAGTACACCCCATCCAGTTACAGTGACCACAGTACTACACATAGCAGTCTTTGCTTTGGACATCATTGTTGTGTGTGTGCAAACATATGCACCTATACACAATATGCATAGCATGTTGTGTGTGTGCTTACATATGCCAGTATACACAATATGCACAGCTGTCGCCATTTGTACAAAGAGCCACATATATGTTCTGGAATGCTATTGGGTGTATAGGTCACATGACACACATTGGGTATGTGTGGTGTTTAATGTTGCAGTCGTGTAGCATGCCATGTTATGGCTGGCACCGACATATCTGCAATATGTCCCACACTCACCATAACCACTGTACAATGGCCCTGTCGAGCATTGGGATCACTTCACGTCTACATGCACCACTCATCCCATGTCTGTACATTGCATGCATTTGCTACACCTGTGCCCACTATTATTCGCTATGGACACAGACACTGTAAGCAGACATGGCAATCTGTGTGTCACACAGATAACACATGCAGCCATGGTATGTATACCATTGAGTGATGGTGCACAGGACATTGCAGAGCAGATAATACTTGCACAGCAATGTTGTGTCCATGTATACATTGTGTTCCAGGGTGTAGTCAATCACTGCACAACTACACACATGCATCACAGCCATGTATAATGTCATTAAATAGGGCCATCAACACTTGCACTGCATGGTCTTAATTAACACATATGTTGCATGCTGACGCGTGAGGTGACTGTTAGCCCTGTGACACTGTCACCCACCTTCACCCACTATTGTGTATGTGTTGGATTGCTGGTGTGTGTGTGTGTGTGTGTGTGTGTGTGTGTGTGTGTGTGTGTGTGTGTGTATGTGCTGTGGTGAGCAGTGTAATTGTGTTCATTTGTGCATGTGCTCATGTGTGCATGTGTGCATGTGCTCATGTGTGCATGTGTGCATGTGTTCATGTGCTCATGTGTGCATGTGTACATGTGTGCATGTGTGCATGTGCTCATGTGTGCATGTGTGCATGTGCTCATGTGCTCATGTGAGCATGTGTGCATGTGCTCATGTGCACATGTGTGCATGTGTGCTTGTGTGCTAACATCATGTACAGATTGTGAAGTGTGTTTCCTGTCTTCCTTCCACAGGTGCTGAGTTAGGGATGTCTAAATGCAGCAGGGAACCTGATGTCACTGCCAGTAATAGTGGAGATGATGAGACATGTATTGTGGTGCAGGAAGGTCTGTCAGGGTCTGTCGTTGGTCCACCAATCGACAGTACACAGCGTTCAACCCCATCTATGCACACACTCATACTGCCAATACATCCCTCATCACCAATGGCCTGAGCTGAGGGACAGCATACAGTCAGCATTGACCAGGAGAGTGTGGTACCCATGGCATGTGCATCCCCTCACAGCAACCATATCCAGATTACTGGAATGGTACCACATAGGCGGATGTCCAGAGGTTCTTGGGGGAGCACCACTGGATGCATTGCCCCTGGCAGATGTGGCCCCAGAGGTATTACAGCCTCCAATATGTTCTGGGCTGTAATGCAAGCACAGGCATGTATGGAACAGTACACCCGACAGGGACTAAGAGCACAGAGGGCCCATTACACTACTATCAATGACAGCATCTGTGACCTTGCCGGTGCCATCCGGAATTACACTGAGGTCATTGATAGCCATTGGAGGGAGACATTAGATGTCCTCCACAATGTGTTAGCCATGAGCCAGGACCGTGCGGGATGGATGGGAAGCCGACGCGGATGCATGCCAGCAACAGCATCAGCTGGCAGTCGTCACAGATGGACCACGGATCACAGCCACTACTGTAATGGCAGTACCAGCCCCAGCAATGCTGGGGCTGGCCTGTCCATTGACCGTCCTATTAGACCACATGCACGTGGCACTGGCCAGTCCCAGCAGGGACATGGGTCCAGTCATCATACCTCTGCCTCTGATGATAGCACCCAGTCAGAGCTGGTACCCGATACTGCCCGTAGCACCCCTGCCAGGCACAGGGACCATGTCCATGGTCCATGGCCAGAGACAGTGATCTGTATGGCCTAGCAGGTACAGTTTGTGGCTGTCCCACAATCGCCCATATATGGCAGCCATATGGTGGAGTTGTGTGCATGCAGACACACACACATTAACCAAACAACTAGGGCTCACACATACAGACACACATTACATCAACATTGGCCCATGCTGTACTGTTGTCCCTCACACACACACACACACACACACACACACACACACACACACACACACACACACACACACACAGACATGTCGATTGGATGGGTCAATGTCGGGCTCTGGCAAACCAGCAACACACCCTGTGCATATGATGACACCTGTGCCACCTCCTGTCATCTGTCACATTGATGCAGGAATAGGCTAACATGGTTCTGATGCACAGGGTGGCATTACAGCAGTGTAGAAATAGTAGCAAGTTGCCAACAGGAAAGTGTACTGATATCCTTGTAAAGTATATCTGAGCAGGCATTATGAATCATAGCTCTGATAGTCATTGTAGCATTGTTTACACCAGTGTTAGGTCTGAGTATGTATTGTCCACCCATGTGCCACTTGGCTGAAGTGTACAGTGTTGCCAGCATGTGTTAGTGAGTGGACAGTACGTGTGTGATGTGTGCATTACAAATTAGCAGGTGTACATCTGTGAACATGGTGTGTGCGCACTGTCTGCATGTACGTGCATAGTGGACACGTGGGATGTGCGACACACCCTGTTGTACACATTGTTAACATCTCATGGTATCTTTTGATGGCCGGTATGCATTCTACTACAGATATGTACTAACATGGGTACACATGTGTGTGTATGACATGGGTTGACATTATGCTGTGGGTGATACTGTTGATATCTGTCAATGATATGCAGTCTGGTAGTATACACCACCTCAACAGCATGACTATAACCAATCATTAGATGATGTCCTGACAAATGACACACAGTTGTAAGGAACTCAGTAACAGTTGGATCCTTCCGGTACTATACTATAACAGTAACCAGTGGTATTGACCGCCGCACATTCCTGGGACCACACCTGTGTGGCATATAGCCCTCTTAGGTACATGCAAACACACTAGGGATATGTCCATCCACATCTGGAAATGCATGCATTGGCCTACACTGCATTCCCTGGATGGGACACATATCCTACACAAGGGTATCATACAGAGATACCTGTTGTCCAATACATGCTGTATAGTCGTAAGTCGGCTATGGCATAGTCACCCACATTTACTAGACATACTATCCCGACAGTACCACATAGGTGGTAGCCCTCAACATGTATGTTGGGTACCAATGTGTACAGACAGACGTGTTATGTCATCTGTCCCTTGGTATCCACATATCCATAGGTATTGTGGGGTCCATCGGTGTTTCACATAACACATTAGGGGCCTGCATGCATATCCACAGGGCTGTTGTACACCTATAATGACTGTCCATTACTGCCAGTCGTTGTTGTGTATGAACTTGTGTGACATATACCCCAGGCAATTATCCTCACTCACAGTACTCTATAGTACGTGTCATGGGTGTGTGTGACATAGATGACCTTGGCCACGGATCACTACAGTGGCCGGGCTTGTTGCATACATACATATGTGACCTATGATCTGAGAAGCAGTGGCACAATCTGTTGAAGGAAACAAATGTATTCATGTAGTATGCAGGCTTCACACCTATGTACTGATTGAGGTAACATGTACACATATTCATTTGCCACGCAGATACCCGATGTGTGCAATGCACATACTGTTTTAATCATATGTCATACCATAGTAAAAGGAAAACCCACACTTCATTGACCACCTGTAGCACACACACACACACTCAACTTTGCAGGACTCAAACCCCTACTCAACTATGTTATGATACTAGAAAAATACACATTAACACAATGCGCTATATGCTTTCCTGTGTAGTTTTGTTTCTCCTGATATATTTGTAGGATGCTGACATCAACAGACATTCCAAAAAGGGATGTACCTCTTTTATTGTGTTTTCTCAGTCTCCAAAAAAGCTACTCCTCACAAAGGAAATCACACATACCCCCCCAACACACATATGCACTTTCAGTGTTTGCAGGATTCAAACCCCTACCCAACTATGTTATGATATGACAGAGATACACATTAACATGGCGCACTACATGCTTTACTGGGTGGTTTCTGTTCTCCTTGGATATTTGTAGGATGCTGACATCAGCAGACATTCCAAAGAGGGATTTTTAATGTGTTTTCCCAGTCTCCAAAAAGGCAACTTTTCTCAAAGGAAATCACACACATACTGTCAGCGCTTGCAAGATTCAAACCCCTATTGAACTATGTTATGATATTAGAACGATATGCATTAACACAGCATGCTATATGTTTTATTGGGGGGCTTTTGTTCACCTGATATATTTGTAGGATGCTGACATCATCAGACATTCCAAAGAGGGATGTGCCTCTTTTAATGTGTTTTCCCAGTCTCCAAACAGGATACTCCTCTCAAAGGAAATCACACACATAGCCCCTCACACACACAATAACAGGATTCAAACCCCTACCTAACTATGGTATGATACTAGAGACATATGCATTAACACAGAATGCTATATGCTTCACTGGGTGGCTTCTATTTACCTGATATATTTGTAGGATGCTGACATCATCAGACATTCCAAAGAGGGATGTGCCTCTTTTAATGTGTTTTCTCAGTCTCCAAAAAGGCTACTCCTCTCAAAGGAAATCACACTTCCCCACACACTCTGTCAGCACTTGCAGGATTCAAGCCCCTACCTAACTATGTTATAATGCTAAAGAGATGCGCATTAACACAGCACGCTATATGCTTTTCTGGGTGTTTTTTGTTCACTTGATATATTTGTAGGATGCTGACATCATCAGACATTCCAAAGAGGGATGTGCCTCTTTTAATGTGTTTTCCCAGTCTCCAAAAAGGCTACGCCTCTCAAAGGAAATCACACACATACACCCCCCCACACACACACAATCAGCGCTTGCAGGATTCAAATCCCTACCTAACTATGTTATGATACAAGAAAGATACGCATTAACACAGCGTGCTATATGCTTTACTGGGTGGCTTCTGTTCTCCTGGTATATTTGTAGGATGCTGACATCATCAGACTGGACATGGGAATGTGTGTGCACTTTCTTTTATGCAATCCCAGGAATGATCCATGTAGGTCGGCAGGTATCAACAGCTTCAACAGGACCCTGTCAGTCGCACCTTGTGTGATCTATCTGTGGACACATTGACATCCCTTCATATGTCAACACATATCTATGCAGAGATTGTTGGTTTTGTGGATACGACATGTGTCTGTGATGTTGATGAAGAGCTATGCAAAGTCTATGTGGGACATGTGTAGCTCTGTTCAGTGATGTATGTCCTGGGTGGCTGCCTTGCAAATGGTGTAGCATGTTTGGGAACCCTGCTCTGCACATGAACATACCACAGTTGGTAGGGTTGTGTGTTTGTCAGCTTCCAATAGCTCTGTTTATGACTTCAGCCATGATTGCACTCCATGGCCTTACAGATCAGACTTTATAGGCTTACTGGTCTATACTTCCCATGGTGTGTTGTGCACCCACACTTGTGGGGAGTGCCATATGTTGCTGTAACACATTTGACGGTTCCAGACCCTGTGGAGTGGGTGAGGCTCAACAAACTGTTCAGGTGCAGGGTCTGTTTGTTCTGTAGTGCATGCATGACACATATTGGGAAACATTGTAATTCAATTGCTGCCATGCATTTGGCTTTGGGGGGAGCTGGTCAACCATTCTACATGTGATATCTCCTGGTATGATGTCAGGGACTATCGTCAGTGGGAGGTGGTTATGTATATATGGGCCTGTCTGACAGGATGTCGGCATTGTCAGCAAGGTACAGTTGGCCTTGACTCAGGACATATATGAGTGTACATTACTATTTATGACATAGCTGAAGGACATGTCATGATTCTCAGTCTGGACTCCTTCTCAGCTACTCTTTACAAAACACCAACAAACCTGAGCACTAATTCTGGTTATACTCATTTACACACTTAACACCCTACTGATCCTTTATGATCAGGCTACAGAGTATGTCATCATTATATACTGGCATGTCCAGGGGTCGGTTTCGTGTGTACTCTCCAGTCCAGCTAGTGAATATTGAGGTTATGACACAATGTCACATCTGCCTCATGTACACAGACAACCCTCTCCTCCTCCCAACACACTCAGATATATGTGAGAGATGCAACAATATTGACATACAGGAGTCTGAGCTCTCTCGACCCATGACTGGCATGGTCTATCAGGTGGTGAAGGTGTCCACACACACCACATATCAGTCTCAAATACACCGATAGCGACAGCAATCAAACCACATTATCACACATACACATACTCGGAGGCTCTACATACACTCTGCCTAAGCAGCAGAGACCTCCAAAGCAGACACACAAACAACTGCTACCCCACTACAATACCCACATATCACATAGTTCACAATGTCAGTGTGCCACACAGTCACTGCCCTTCGAGCTAAACAACACACCTGATACACTTGTAATGGGTGACACTTAATGTCAGACACACTGACGTCCCACTCACCAGGCCAAACAAGGGAATAGTCACTTTGAGCTGTCTCTCAGGTGCCAGGATCCAACACATAACACATGCACTCAGGTCACTCCAAAGCAAGTCCAGGACTGGCTCCATCATTGTCCATGCTGGTGCGTACAACCTCAGACGTTCCTCCCTGGACCACATGACATGATACATAGAGGAACTCTCTGATCATGTAGCCCAGGCCAGTATGACCCTGACCTTGTCTAGCATCTTACACTCACCAAGTATGATGTCTCAGTATACCAACAAACTGATCATGTTTAACAGTTGGCTAACATATTGGTGTTATTCAAAGGGAATACAGTGTCTGTCAGCCTGGGGTGACATGCTCGACATGCCACGTAGCTTCCCTATGGACAGCTTGCACCTGTCACCCTTGGACTTTTGAATACTGGCTAAGGCACTTGCTGCCACCATACTGCCTTATTTAAGTGGGGCTCAAAAGACAGACCCACCTCCATAGACATTACAGAGTACATGACACTGAGGGTAATGCTGCTCAACACCAGATGTATTACCCTCACATTGACCACACTCAGGAATCTCCTCAGTATGGAGAATAGCAATATCTATGCACTAACAGACACATGGTTCAGGCTCCCACATGCAAATCAGTACTACCAGGTTATATTTCGTACCATGCTTTCTGACCACATAACTCGGAGTGGCCAACACAAATAGGGGGAGTATCCATATACATCACAGATACACATACCTCCGGGTTGGTAGCACTGCACAAAGCATCACAGACCATACATATGCACCTAACATTGTGCAAATCTGCCTTTTGGTTTGTTGTCTGCTACAGACCACACTCACAAACTCAGCAACCACACTCGTCTTTCCGGGGAACACTGGACAATATGACGATCTCCCCAAACACCATTATATTGGGTGACGTCAAATACACAAACATTGACTGGGGATAGTACTCAGGCACCAACACCCTCACCCAACAGTTGCTACAATTTGTAAACTCATATGCTATGGCACAACCGGTCACCACACCCACAGGACGGGACAACATATTGGACATGATCATCACCAACATGAGGAATCTATGCTCCACACCTGCGATATATCCCTCATTGGTAAGGACAGAACATACTTTATCTCACTGGACATCCATATCCCGTTCCCACACCTATCCTAGGTAATCTTGGTGAACTTCCCAAAAGCAAATGTCACACTTCTCAATACCACGGTGGTATCTTTCAGAGACCCTGGGTCAGTGGTAAGTATGGCTCAAACTGCTGAATCCTTTACATACACAATCTATGGGCACGTAGTGGACTGTATGGATCATGCTATCCAAAATAACACCTGGACTCACTACTCCAATGGCAGGGGACCTGTCTGGTGGACCCCAGCCATTAATATGCTATACAACAAAAGGAGGAAGCTACTACATGATAGAGCGCAATCCCAGACAGGGAAGGCATCTGTGATCTGTACTAGCAGACAGCTATAATCACTCGTGTATTTATGTCAGGCCCGCTTCTAATGGACAATTGGACCAGACACATCAGACACTCACAAGGCCTTCTTCAGTTAATTCAGGTACCTGGCTGGACACTCACTGATATGCTGTGTGTTACTGCATACTGACTGAACATACCCTGAACCCACAGACATTGCCAACATTCTGGCAATCAGGTTCAATGCAGATGTCTCCCCCCCACCCCCCGATGGAGGTACTGTCCATCCCAACAGAGTGTAACCTCCCTGACATCACGAATAAACAGGTGAGTGCTGCCCTCCCCACAGCGGACAACACAGCATCAATGGGACCAGACAGTGTCCAGGCCTGTGTTGTACATGTCCTTCATGACAGACGTAACCCTCACATTACGTCACTGTTCGATATCAGGGTTACTGCAGGATTCGTACCCATGGAATGGTGTACAGCGATAGCGGTCCCGCTCCACTGAATACTGCCATAACAGACCACAGACAATATCGGCTATAGGGCTAACTAGCCTGTTCTGCAAAGCTATGGAGTGTATTGTAATGGGACTCATGCACATAGACATGGGAAACCTACAGACACTGGGTCCTACACATTACAGCATTGTTGTGGGCAGATCTTGCCTGTTGGACCTGTTTGTATTCTTTAAACAGTTACCAGGTCCATCAGTGTTGGGACGGTTGTCCACACAGCCTGCCTGGACCTTGCACAACCCTTCAACACAATACCCCACATGGCCATTATGCATAGGCTCACCGGCATCAATATCGACACATATCTCACACAATGGATTGCTACCTGGATCAGGGATATCACCCACATGCTCAGTGTTGCAGGTGCCATGTCTGACTATACACCAGTTACACATGGCATCCCACAAGGCTCAGTCCTGGGACCTATCTTGTTCAGTATATATTTGTGTGATGTACAGGCTATCACAGGAGGGATATGGCTGCCCATGTTCGCAGATGACTACAAACTGGGTGCCATAATCAACTCTCCATCTGGCACATGCATACTCATACAGGGTCTCACAGAGATAGGATGACTGGTGCCTGAGCCATGGCCTACGGCTACATGCCATTAGTTGCATAGTCATCCCCTTTGAGAATGACAACATGCCCACACATTACCACATAGGCAGTAATCCATTACATACGGTTGTAGTTGTTACGGGTTTGGGGACACGACCTGTTCGTACTCTCGCCTTTGACAATCAGATTGCCAAAGTGGTTAGACAGTACTTCAACATAGACAAAAATCCAATACCATATACGCTGTTCCTTATGGCAATAAAACGTCTTGTAGCTTCCACTCACAATAATGTCAGAACGAAACGTGACAGGCACTTCTTAATATTCCATAAAACTTTTATTGACAAGAAACACAGTGAGCGCTTTCGCCAATAGGCTTCATCAGACTTGTAATACTTAACAGCCTTTCAGACATTTAAAAAGCCCCCCATGGGATTTGATTGGTTGTTCCAAACAGCCTTCAGACTGTAACATTATTTAAAGTGCTCAGTGCATATGATTGTTAAAAACAGATGGAAATACTCATAAAATAAACAATACTGTATGCCATTAAAATCATCATCATATTTTGAACATTGTTGTATACCCTATTATACAAGAATTAATGAATCCATATAAAATTAAATAAAATTATATAGCAATTTCGAACTGGAGTGTAGTACTATCAAAGCAACACCACAGTCAATTAAAACATCACCACTGTTTCATCATTAATACAATATCAAGTTAAAATTTAGAACAAATGGCAAAGCAAGATGCTGACTTTATCAATTCACTTGCAGAATCGAGAATAATGGAACAAACGGCCAAGGATATCAGGAACTTCATTAGCCATGTTAGAACATCGCATAAGCGTAATTGCTTCGCCAAAACCCACCATTTGTTAGTGAAAACTGACAAAGTACTAGCAGGAAATGGGGGTACTAAGTCAACCTACTTACAAATTTGATATAACCTATCCACCTATTCACCAGTTCCCCCTCTCTTTATTAAAAAGAGAACTGGCAATAAAACTGGCAAAAAAGGGGAATGCTTCACCAACCTACATGAAAATTTAAATTTAATACATCCTATCTCCCTATACTAAGCGTATTTAAAGGGGAGTCAAGTAGTGTGTATTCCTACCGAAAGTGCATAAAGCATATGGAAAATAGTATACATCAAATATTCTATAACTAAATTATTAAAGAAACCTACATCATGTATCTAGGAGTACAGTGTTAAAATACCATCATAATCCAGGCACCCCATGTTCTAAAAGGCATCAATGTTGTATGAGAATAACCAGCTCTCCAACAAGAACAGCAGACCAGATAAATCAGAAGAGGGAATTCAGAGTATCTACATTCAATAAAAAATATATATACTATATGTGTATTGTAAAGCATGTACTCATTTAGGTTTGAATACCCTTCTGCTCTTCAAGAACGGTTTGATCTGTACTTTATCATTGAGTCCAGGTGGCGCATCAGATCTTAATCTGATGATCCACCTGGTCTCACATTCCAAAGTCCTATTAACAAGGTCTCCTCCTCTAATACCCTGTACCAACGTCTGTATAACATAAAAGAAGAAAGTATGTTCAACTCCTGCTTCCTTGTGATGTCTAGATAGTGCATTGACATCCGAGCCTATTCTAACTTGGTAATTATGTTCCCTAATTCGTTCCCTTAGTGTACGATTCGTCTTCCCAATATAAAAGGAGGGACATGATTTACATGAAGCCAGATAAACAACATTTCTGGTCTCACAATTGGTGTTAGTGTTAAAAGAATACTTCCGTGCTGTTTTCGGATGTATAAATTCTGTATTTAAATTAATGTAACCACATTGATTGCATTTACCACAAGGTAAAGTATTCGTATTGTCACACATGTTCATATCCCTTGTGCGTGTATATTTAGGCTTACATAATAGTCTCTTCAAATTGGGAAGATTCCTGTATGTCATTTTCGGTTTAGGGCCCACCACCTTACTCACTTCCCTATCTGAAAGGAGTATATCCCAGTGTTTGTGCAATATTTTCACTAAATCTGAACTGTTCTTACTGAAGGAAATTGCAATATTTTCACTAAATCTGAACTGTTCTTACTGAAGGAAATTCAATATTTTCACTAAATCTAAACTGTTCTTACTGAAGGAAATTCAATATTTTCACTAAATCTGAACTGTTCTGTTAATCAAATCCCATGGGGGGCTTTTTAAATGTCTGAAAGGCTGTTAAGTATTACAAGTCTGATGAAGCCTATTGGCGAAAGTGCTCACTGTGTTTCTTGTCAATAAAAGTTTTATGGAATATTAAGAAGTGCCTGTCACGTTTCGTTCTGACATTATTGTGATTGGAAGCTACAAGACGTTTTATTGCCATAAGGAACAGCGTATATGGTATTGGATTTTTGTCTTTGTTATATTTTTTATACGCTGGTTCCAGTCTCCGTTGGGGTGCTTATCTGCATTGGATTTGCTGTCAAAGTACTTCAACATAGCCCACCATATCCCACATGGTTTCACATGTTGATCACGTGTGGTCATTGCACCCCTATACTCATCACAACCATGCTTGGTTACTATGCCAAATTTGGGTTGTACCTTACCCGACACCTGCAGCAACTGTATGGCCACAAATGTTACTCATCAAGCAGATGTAGGGACTCACACGGATGCCCTGCACAGTTCAGATTCAGTAACTCCAGCTCTACTCAGTCACTTACCACCTACACGGATATGTTGTGTGGCTGTAGTTTAAGGCAATATCTGACCCAGAATTAATGGACATGCTCCACCTCAGGATATCCAACCCCTTGGAGCTACACACTCCAGGGACATATACCCCAGCACAGAAGTTGATAGGACATGCTGGAGGGACAGATTATTATCCATAAAGCTCCACTCACTGCAGAGTGTAGTCCCAGAGCCACCCACTGACCACCTACAGGTGACATTTTGACAAGTGGATGGGTGATCATATGTGTACCCATGGGGTATCTTCTGGGTCCCTGCTAGACAGAGGCACAATACACTAAACGTAAATGGGCTATCTTGTGTGACCTACTATTCACGGGCACAGTGTTCTGATTTGACTGGGTTGCAGCAGCCAAACACACTCTGGCTATGCTTGAACATGCCCTAGGGCAGATAGCCTAGTATCAACCTCTGAATCTATGAAAATGTTCATGATGCACAATGTTTATTGCTGATACTGTTTGCAGGTTTTTATCATCTTTGCTTTCCCACTTTCTATGAACCGCTTAGATATCTGCAGAACATATTTGATTATGACAGGGTTTCACTATATTATATACGTGTCTGTTGTCATATAAGTGTGTGCACAGGGCAGATTGCTGGATAATGAGAGGTTCCCGGGTTAACACATGCAACTGCCTGATATGTGCGGCCCACTGCTGTACTCCAACATGGCCTGTGTGAGCATGCCCAGTTCAGACTGTCAGTGTTCTGTTGCCTAACATTTGTCTCAAGTATTCAAGTGTGTGAGCATGCCCAGTGTGACCTTTCTGTATGTTGCTGTCTGAGGTCCACTACATTTGTTGATGTATGTGTACATGTCCAATATTAACATTTGTACTGTGTGTGTTGAAAGTCAGGTTCTATTCTTACTGCAGGACTCACATTTGTGTCATAACTCGACAGGGATTATGCTGTGCCTGCAGGGTTTCCATAGAATACTTTGCATAGACTTATCAACATTTCTTCATACAGGTTAACCACTGCAATACTGTCATGGTTTAGCCATTCAGTACTATGACTATAGTGCACTGTATACTGGGTTCGAGGACCATCACCACTTATATTTTCATACTGAGCAGACCAGGCTGCTTAAGGGCCATTAGAGCAACTATGAGCATGTTGACTTTTGTTCAGCTATGCCCTACTTAGACTCAGCTTGTCCAACATTGCTCAATATTAACCATCATTGCTGGACGTTGGCCAATATTACTCAACATTGACCACATTTGTACTAGTTGGTGTGTTCAATTTGGTTTACATATACTACATAGTGGTAAATGCTGTTTAGCATTGCTTATCATGCCTCAGGTGTTGATGCAGGGCTGCCTATGTCGGATGCATATACTACACTCCCTATACATGTTTGACTGCAGGTAGTGTCAACGTAGGCATCCCTTTTACTATATGTGCGGGTCAGAGAAAGGTATCATTTCCAGAGTTCCTACTGAGGCAGTGTATGTGCTATGCGCTGCCTCTTTGCCAAGACCAAAGCATACTGGGCACACCTCCTTCTGCCTACTGGAGCAGGCTAAGGTTGTTCCTCCTCCGAGTCATGCTCTGCCTGTGATGGCCCTGGCAATGGTGGGGGGCTGTTTGGCCCAGGCCTATGCTGGTCCTGCTGCAGCTGTTTTTGCAGGATCATATTATGTAGCATAGCACATACCATGACAATTTGGGTACCTGTAGTTGGTGAGTACTGCAAGGCTCCACCAGATGTGTCCAGGCACCGGAACCGTGACTTGAGCAGCCCAAACACACGCTCAATTATATTTCGTGTTTGTGCGTGTGCCTCATTACTGCATTCCTGTTCAGGTGTGTGTGCATTTCTGATGGGTGTCATCAGCCACGGCTCCAGTGCATAGCCAGCATCCCCCACTAGGTGTCCATGTGGGATGTCCCCATTGGCAAATGTCTGGTACAGCTGTATCAGATGCCAGATATGGGAATCATGGTAGCTTCCAGGGCAGTCAGCACACACATTCAGTATTATGCCCTGGGCATCACACATGACTTGGCAGTTGATGGAGGGGAAGCCCTTGTGGTTGAAATAGACCCTACCCCACTCACTGGCTGGTGCTTTGATGCGTATGTGTGTGCAGTCTATTGCACCCCCTACCTCAGGGCATTCCACTATTTGCTGGAAGAGACGCATATTGCTGGCCAATACCTCACAGGAATTGGGGAAGTATACATGATCACCGACATGTGCTGACATGACATCCAGGAACTGGTGCAGTACCCTGGATGCTGATGCCTGTGATATTCCCATCATATCACCAGTTGGTCTCTGGAAGGTACCTGTTGCTAATATTCTTAGGCCAACACATACCTTAGTTTCCACTGGGATGGGTTCCCCTCTGTTAGTTCTGCGTGTGAGGCGTGGCCTGCACAGCTCAACAATTTGCTGCAAGAGGTCTCTGTCCACTCTATAGCGCTCCACTATCTCCAGCTCATGTAGCCCCTGGTAGGTTACCCTGGGCCTGTACACTCTTCTCCATCTCCTCACTGTGGGTTGTCCAGCAGCATTTGCATCATCACCACCCTCAGCATGTTGCATATGTCGCCTTATAACAGCAATGGCAGCCCCTAACATTTTTTGCCTCAGTACAGCTTTTTCAGTTTTCACTGCTATTAGCTTACTGCAGTGTTGCATTGTCTCTTGAGAGAAACATAATGAACTGTTGTTTGCAGTGTTTTAAGTGCTGGGCTGGGCTGGGCTAAAGTTCTGCCTGGGTAATTGCCTGATTCTGATTGTTTTCACCTGCTAGCTCTGCTAGTACTCCCTGGTAACTTCCCTACTATTTGGTGTGCTTCCTTTTTCCTTTCTGTTTCCTGAAGGGGGAGCGCTGCTCACACAAGCGCAAACATGTGCACAGCAGCTAACATGCATGCACACATGCTTACACAGACTAAAACCTGCTTATTCTTGTTAAAATGCACGTACACCGGCGCAAATGCACTTACAACTGTTTACACAGCCTTACATATGCTTACACTCATGCACAAATGCTTACACACACACACACTGTCTTACTCGGGTTTACCAGTGCGCACACACACACGCATGCACGCTCAGCAAGAAACTTTGGTGTTATCCACGGCATACACCTTCCATTTCTTGACTTTACCTGGCCTACCTGTTGACACACCTCTTTCAATAATATGTAACTCAATAATATGTAACTGTCGGCTGACACATGACACTTTGCTCCAATGAGCTTCACTCCTTTCATACATACCCCCCTCATGATGTCACCTATCTTCTACTCTGTTACTCCCCTTATCTTACTCCTACACTCCACTGACTGTGCTCATTTCCTATGTAAACTTGCGATTCACTATCCTAACTCTCATTTGCATAGGATTGCCTACTAATGCTTGGTTACATCTCTTAGACTGAGCTTCCCCCCTTAGCAACCTCTACTCGGTGGCCATGTTGTCTTCAGCCTGCCATTCACTTGCATTGTAAATTCATTTTAGCTATAAAATCCACATTTGTGGATCTTAATTATTAATTTTCTGTTTTTAGGGTGCAGCTCGTTTGTGCAGCACTGCGCTACGGTTAAACCCCAGAGATCGGGATGAAAAAAAAAGTTATTTTATTTCTATTTTGCATCACTTCCCATTGCCAATGGCTGTATTTTTGGCCATTGGCATGCTTCCTCCTGTAAATGCATGCTTTTTTTGCAGCTGTCACAGCTCCGTTTTGCTATTTACAGAACCGTACTCAGTTATCAACTGAGTACATTTCTGCAAATAACACTACTCCTACTCGGACAGGTTCGGGTTTCCTGGATCGCAAATTTACCTCATTTGCATAGCTTTCGCCTGCAATTGAGGTAATTTGCATATCCAAGCCCTGTCCATGTAGGACTAGTTTAAGGAGCTCTGTTACATGCCCCTACCGGCTCTTCCTGGATCGCTTGGTGGACATGTTGGCTGCAGTGAGTCTTACTCTACTCTTAGACTCCGTGCAAGCCTTCGTGAATCTGGCCCAGTGTTTTTCAGCCACTTTTTCTTGCAAAACCATATTTTTTCAAATGTGATAAGATAATAAATAGTTTTCCATTTAATTACTAATTTCAGAGTCGCTGGTCTTCTTCCTGTTCATTTCCATCTCCCAACACTAGACTCTAGTTCAAGTCCAAGGTACTGCTGATTCTTTTTGTCAACTTATGTACTTTTTTTTTCTGTCTCTCAAGCATTTTCCTTTGGAACATTCACTAACAAGGTCTCTGTATGACCTTATCATCATAAGTACAAGAAGCCGAGTTCCATTCTGCTTGCTGGCTCGGTTTTTATTACCTAAACTTTTTCTTTCCTCCTTAGTCTGTTCTGCATCAAAAATGACTTTGCTCCTTTGGGGAAAAAACACTTTAAAGACAACAGAATATAGCAATTTGAACCTCACACTTGCCTCTTGACATTCCCTCATTGCTGGGATAAATTTGCTTCTCTTCTACCTGGTCTACAGTGAATAATCATTTTCTACAAGCACTCTGCTGTTTCCAAGTTTTAATAGTTTGCCCTTCTGCTGCAATTTTGTCAGGATCAACTCTTTCTGCTGTATAATTGCATCTTTACTAATATTGATCTTGGCTGCATTCTCATGGCCAGGTTTGCAGCATACACTGATTGTGCCCTTTCAGTTAACAAATTCTGATGTAGAATACCAATCCAGTTGCTTATTTGTGCATTCATAAAACTAAAATTACAATCTGTTTGTTCATTGGTACAGTGGAAAAATTTAGTTTTCTCTGCATGTTCTGTTTTCTAACTCTTCTAGTTTTTTTGAACAGTCCTTCTTAAGAAATCTCATATTCAGCCATTTTTTCTTTATGTCAGCCGCTGATTTTTGCATTTTTAATAGTTCATCTGCATGACTTGTTAGTGTCTTCTATTTTTTAATTTTTTTGTTGTTTAAAATGATATACCCCCGGATTCATGTAGCTCGGCGCAAGAACGGTGTAAGGCTTGCGCCGGCAGTGCAGTGTATAATCGGCATAGCAGCGCCACATGCATAGTAATGAGTGTGCTCCGCAACCACAAACACGTGCAGAGGGCACGTGCGCGAGCCCAAGTAGGATGCGCCTGTAGGCGTGGCCAAGCCGGCAGGCGAGGAGCAACCTAAAGTGCTGACTGTCACAGTCCGCCTGCAATAGTAACCGCACCAGCCAGTGTCCGTGGATAATGAAACGTACACAGAGTATGCAACATAGTACCCGTTCACACAAAACAGAGAACCAAACATTAACCCACGAAGTCCAAATTGTACCCGTCCAAGGAACAAAGGATACACGTAATACCGTGTCCGTCACGCAATGCACTGTCAGTGGGCATACCCAGTGAAGGTGTACCGCAGCATGTCAGCGTGCCGCACCTACACACAAGTAGCCCCATGGGCATGGTCACCAGCAGTAGTGAGAGTACACAGCCGGGCAGCCGTGTCTATATAACAACCAGAAGGAAACCAGATACCCTAAACACAGACAAACATGTGCATAGCAACATGTACTACACCCAGCAATGTGGCCATCGCATACACATAGGATGGCGTATGCCGAAGCGTAATATCCAGAAGCAGAACCCATGCATGCAAATGTAATACACAACATCCCCGTCATAGCACGTAACCCGCACCCATGTACGACCATGCACCCAACCCAGCTAGCAGCCTTGTGCAGCTGCACACCTACAGACAGTGGGTATACCTCAAATGTAGTATGAAGTATTGTCCTAGACAGTGCCATGCGGGCAAATATGTACCCCACATGTGAACATCCCAGCTCAGGTACTGATATCCAAATGGCTGCATGTGAATGTGTCGGCAGAATGTGTACATCCCGCATGTGGTATGGACCTGTCAAAACCCCATAGGCGTTCACACGCTACGGTGTCCATAACTGTACACATTTGGACAAAGCAGTATGTTCAGCCACCGTACTGATGATTAGCAATGCAGACATGTCAAACACAACACATAGGATGGAATATCTGCCCACCAAGCAGGACACCCCAACAGGGTGCCACATGCACAGAAGGTGAAGGTGGGACATCACATGTAGAGAATAGCAGTGCCGGATGGCCAAACACCCACGGCCAATGCAAAGGATGGAATAACATGTATATGCCTGGATGAATGGGTATGTCATATCATGGGAATAGGCTAAGCTATCCAACATAATAGCCATGCGTACCAGATACAAACTGCCAGCAACACGCAGTAGTAATGCAGGAAGGCATACACGACTGTGGGAATATCACAGGACATATGGCATGTGCCAAGTGTTGACGCATGACACAAATGTCCAGGATGGGGCTCCATGCAAAGAGGAACATGTGCCAACCCCACCCCCCACACATGTATCGGCAGTGGAAACACAACCCAAACACACACCAACACCACCGTCCATCCCACGATAGCAACGGAGGCTGGTCAAAGACCACCATGATGCGTGCACAAACAGGGACATGTGTAACTGTTCCCCTGACAACCCCCCACAGGCCAACGAATAATAGTATGGACATAGGCATGTAATGCTGTGAAGGATGTGTGGTAGTCCTCAGTATCACAGAGGTAGGTACACAGATACACTGTAATCAACCGTGACATATGTGCACTGTACACAGCATACCTGCAGGTAATACATAGTTCAATCGTGCCACAGAAATATCCACATACGAATGAGGACAGGGGATAGACAAGTGTGAACAGGACAAACTATGAACATAGGTTCATAGGTTCATAGTAGGCTATCCGCCCAAGGGCAGCTATAAGCCTAGCCCATAGTTATGTTGCCTGTGCCACCCCTTCAGTTTGAAGAAAACTATGCCTATAATATTGCTGTACCTCTGTCAAGCAGTGACACTGAAGTAATCCCTGGGGTATATCTGCAATCTCCCATCCATTGGTCAAGATTCCCCTCGAACAAGGCCAGTGAGGTGCTCTGCCTCACATGTACTGGGATGTTGTTCCACAGCATAGTGAGTGCCTGGGTGATGAATCTGTCCCTCCAGCACATTCTATTAATGACCGTGTCAAGGTTCACGTCACCTGCCCTTGTGGTTTCGAGGGATCTAGATTCATTAGGTGAAGCATAGTCATCAAATCTGGGTTCGACATGGCCTCGTATGTCAGGCACAGGTCACCTCTGAGCAAGTGGTATGCGACTGAATAGAGCAGGAGTCCTGTCAGTCGGGCAGCATAACACATATTCCTGAGACCCTGCATCCGTTTGTCGATGAACTGTTGGGGCCTTTCCAGCTGCAGCAGGTGTCGGGTCAGATACAGTCCGAACAGGGCATTGTACTCAATCATAGGTCTAATGAGTGATGAGTACAAGGGGACGATGACCTCCCCTGATTTACATGTGAATCCCTGCATGATCAGGTGGGCAATGTAGAAGGTCTACCTAACTACGGTAGCAATGTGTGTGTCGAACAAATTGTTAGAAAAATCTACATGCTGCCTAGAAAAATATATTTACAATGTGTGCTGCTTAGAAAATATAATTTACATACATGCTGCCTAGAAAAATATATTTACAATGTGTGCTGCTTAGGAAGATGTGTATTTAATCATTCAAACACATATAAGTTGTATGATCAAATATATAGAGAAATGTGTGCTTTAGTTAGAAATAAATGTACTTAAATCCATAAAGGTTAGGTAATGCATTTAATTCTGTCTTGCTAGAATAATAAACCTGCATATTATTGCTTGAAGCACAAGCTGCAGTGTAATCAGAAATTTGACCTTGGCAGCTTGCAGATGCAGTCTGGCTCATGTCTTTCAAGTAAAGATTATTTTGCAAAGTTAGAAATAAATAAATCTGTTCACATGTATGTCCTCTTTACTGCCTCCACCAGGAGAGTAGCCTTGTGCGCACTATCTCTGATAGTGCGCAGCTGGAAGCAAGAAAGACAAAGGGAGACTTTAAGGAAGACATACATCTATTATATTGGAACTAATCAGAGAACCTTGAATTGGCTACATCCTCAGGAGGTCATCGTGACTGACCAGCTGTCTGCAAGGCTGCAACATTCTCATGGGAAAAGGACTTTTTGAAAAACACAAATTCAGCAGTTTTTATGAATAGCCATGATGTAAAGACCCTGTCACTAGCCACACCAGTGAGGTGGGCAAAACTGATAATGAAATGTATATAACCAATGTGTTTTGGTCAATAAAGCAGTCAAAATTCTATACAAACTTTGTGTATGGTTTTTTGCCTCCTAATGTACATTAGTGATATCTGAGTTGCTCCTGCATTATTGTTTGTTATTAATTGACATTGTGTTTGAATAACTCAATGATTTTTACAGTCTGACTCTAACAAATTTATTTAACATCTTGGTCCTTCGAGCATTCCTTGGTAAGCTACAGGTCAGAATATATAGGTGGTATTGAAGTCTGCAGAAGAAGGAAAGACCTCCGACTGAATTGTCGTGCCCAAAGAGGCTGTCCACTTGTCTGATCTGTGGCCGAAAAGCGGAAAACTGGGTCCTAAAAAGCCTATCAAACATAAGCAGGAGGCTCGGGTAAGCAGAATTCCTCTCTTTGTTTTGTTTTAGATCGGGGAACAGGTTACACTGTGCTATTGCTAAGGTTTGTGATAGCAGGGTGAGAGGTAGTCAGAGTATTGTATCTTGTGTCATAGATCAGGAAATAAAGCAAAACAAAGTAAACAGTCATTCTAGACACTACTGTGAATACGGGAATAGAGATACCACGTGGTACAAGAGAAAGGGTTACGTAACAGTTCTGTTGTTGTTTTCTCTCTCTCTCTCTCTCTCTCTCTCTCTCTCTCTCTCTCTTCTTTTTCTTTCAGAGACATGGGAAACGAGTGCACTAAAGGGTCACGTGACCCGCTAACAGAAGATGCAAAATATATGCAATTACAGAGAGCAGATAATGTGAGATATTTTGCAACATGGGTTAACAAGTATGACTTTGATGGTAAATTGGATAAAATGGCATTAATAAAACTTTTAAGACAGTTAAAATCTGGCAGAAGGTCAGGCAAAAAGCAACGACAGTTGGGTGTTCCTCAAGCACATAGGTGGATTGAGGAAGCGAACCCGGGAACAGAAAAATAAAATGCAAAGGCATTATTTTTAGACAAAGAGGATAATAATGTAATAGTAGCATCGGTCCCTCCCTACCACCCACGATGCCTTACTCAGAATATGAAGCGGAGGGCGGGCTGACCCCCACGTTACCCAGAGACAACAGGGATATTAAGACAACCATTTGTAAGAGAACCTATCGGGACTAGATCCCGAACACGTCAAACACTTGTAGATGTTCAACCAAGCGGAATTTATTAGATGAGGGTGAGGAAATCTGTCCATTAATAGAAGTACCAAACCCACAGGCAGGACAGGAGGGCCAGGCCTCAACTCTCTTAGTATACAGACCATGGACACGGAAGACATCCGAAAAGCTACAGAAGGAATTCCCCATCCATAAATTAACTTTGAGAAATTTTTACAGGATTTACAGGGTATGAGATTAAGTTACCACTTAAATGGGGAAGAGGTAGAAAGAGTAGTTAGACAAATTTTAGGTCCAGACTGGCACATGATTTGTGGCACCTGGAATGCCCGTGGCACAACACAGGCCACTCCTACATAGTGACGCAGAACTAGATACTAGATTGAAGGGTCTTACAGACCGCATTACTGAAAAATGGAAACCTAGGGCAGACTGGACTTGCATTAACCAGTGTGTACAACAAGATAATGAAACTGTGGATGCATACTATGGTAGATTGTTAGAATGTTTTAATAACCATAGTGGCATGCCTGTTCCTGAAAATCAAAAAATGATAGTTCATATGAACAACAATTGAAGAATGCATTTTGAAAGGTTGTATTGCCCTGTCAATAGCTTCATCACGAAGCACATGATAGATCACCGAACAAGTAGGCTTCAAGCCTTGTTAGAATATGCTAGACATGCGAAAAACATTTTAACAGTAAAAGAAAAAAAAACGCAGGTCTTCACAGCTGAAGACGGTGCGGAAGTTTTTGTAGTACAAGCAGCCAAAAGGGCAAGCAAAATATTCAGGGTAACAAACGCTCTGACAAAACTCAGAAATTTATGAGAGCAGAAAGAAAAAAGGTGAATGCTTCAATTGCGGTAGAAGGGACATTTGGCAAGGGATTGCAGGAGCAAGGCACCTCATGGAAAAAAGGATAAGGAAGATGAGGATTGACTATATGACAGTTATGCTGCTCAGCAGTCTTCAGAAGAGACTAATGAGCAGGGGATGATGTAAATACCTTAGAAGAAGCAGATGACATGCAACTGGATGTAGAAGTTGGGGAAAGTGAAGTTTTAGATCTGGCACTACTGAGCTTAGAGCTCTATTTAGCAGACACGAAACCGGAAGTTACACTTCTGGTAGAAGGAGAGAAATCAAATTTTTGTGTGATTCAGGAGCATCACGAACTTTGATACACCCTTCAAAGTTACGAACACTCTGAGTCACCTGATTTCATATTAGTGAAAGCAGCAAACGGACAGTTGTACAGGGAACCACTTTCCCATGACATAGCAATAACTGATCCAGTCTCGGGCATGACCCAGAGAAGTAAAATAGTACTTTCTGCCAAATGCCCCATGAACCTATTAGGAAGAGACCTTATGCAACTTTTTGGCATAGCAGTAGTCCCTACCATGAACGGTATGGAGGCACAGAGACAAACTGACACCTTTGTAGTATGGTCAGGGGAGGCTTATTATTGGTACAGCCAGGATCTGGTTACAACCGGACCAGGGGCAGTGACCGAGGAGCTGATGAATGTAGCCACCAGCAAGGTGCCTCCCCTCGATACTGACCAGCAACATTTACTACATTGTACCCTATATTATTGTAGCACACCAGGACCTGATAAAGAATACGAACAAAAGTTGTTCAGGAATCCTGCAAATAGACTGATATTATGGACCCTATATTGGGACACTGAGGGCAACAGTGTGGTGAGTTGTTCGTTACCTCAGGAGTTTTTGGAATTGTACAAATCCAATAAACTACCACACGTTAGCCTAACTAAAAACAAGAACGTTAGGTGGGTAGACTTGGGTGACAAAGTGACAGGATGGGAGAGACTAACTGACTCAGAGTTATCGGACTTAGGAGTGCAGAAACAGAAACTGAATTGGTTAGCATACGCCCAGCAGTACACTTACAACAGAGTGAAGACAGCTGAATGGCGTTCTTGATAGAAGAAGAAGAAAAAGCTTTGAGTGAAATACCAAATGTTCTTTGGTCAACAGGAAAATCAGATGTAGGACTTATTAGTGACAGCAGGGCCAGTAGTTATTACACCAAAATCAGCCTTTAGACCAAGAAAAAGACAATATCCTTTGAGCAAGGATGCAGAACAGGGAATCAAACCTATCATAATGGCATTACTCAAGGAAGGGATACTGGTGGAATCTTTAGATTCACCATGTAATACTCCTCTATTTCCTGTAAAAAGCAAACGGGAATGGCGGATGGTACAAGATTTACAAGCTGTAAATGATGCAGTGATACCAAGAGCACCTACGGTGCCAGACCCACATACTTTGTTAAATGATTTGAAGCCGCAACAGAAATATTTCACCGTGGTAGATATTAGTAATGCATTTTCTCAATACCTATCCACCCTGACAGCCAGCATTGGTTTGCATTTACATTTCAGGGCAAAAGGTATACACACCCGACTACCACAGGGATATAGTGAAAGTCCAACAATATTCGCACAAGAGATGGCTAGCAACCTGGCGGGTTTTCTCCACCAGGGGCAGCCAAGTACTACTTTATGTAGATGACATCTTGCTTGCAGCTCCTACCCAGCAACAGTGTAGGGAAGACACAATAGCATTACTGAAATTCTTAGCTGAGCAAGGGCATAAAGTGAATAAACATAAATTGCAACTTTGGAAAGAACAGGTTAAATACCTGGGATATGTGATATCCAAAGAAGGCAGAACATTAGATGAAGAACGAAAACAGCTATTTTACAAGCACCCAGACCAACTACCAAGAAAGAAATGATGTCTTTCTTGGGACGACTAATTTTGTCGGTTGGATGCAATTATGCTTTAGAAACGGCTCCATTGGCTGATTTAATATTTAAAAAAACAATGGCAGCACAAGAAACACTACACTGGACTCCGGAAGCAGAGGCAGCCTTTTGCAGACTAAAAAAACTGATAGTTTCATCATTAGTTTTAGGGCTTCCGAATTACCATAAGAGATTTTTCCAAACTGTAGATTGTAGGGGATATATGACGTCAGTACTGACGCAACAACATGGCGGCAAGCAACGCCCCATAGCTTATTATTCATCGCAGTTAGACCCGGTGGCACGATCATTACCACCCTGCGTACAAGCAGTAGTCGCAGCAGCTATGGCAGTGCAAGCTTCAGCCTCAGTGGTGTTGTTTCATCCTCTCACGTTGGCAGTACCTCATGCTGTTGCAATAATTTTGCTGCAGGAAAAATAGCATTTTTATCCCCTGCCAGACATCTTTCTTGCATGACCATACTATTGAGTCAACCCCATATGACAATTGAACGTTGTACAACATTAAATCCGTCAACGTTACTTCCAATTCCTGTGGATGGCATACCGCACAGCTGCCTACAGGAAATGGAACAAATAACCACACCCAGACAAGATCTTACTGATATACCTTTGGCTGGCCTTAGAGGTGACATTTTTTGTGGATGGGTCCTGTAGACGAGGTCCTACAGGGAAGAACCTAGTGGGCTATGCAGTAGTGACTGATGACGAAATCATAGAAGCACAACCCTGCAACATAACCTGTCCGCTCAAGCAGCAGAATTGATAGCTTTGACACGTGCTTGCACTCTAGCGAAAACAAATGTGTTAACATATATACTGACAGTCAGTATGCTTTCTCTACAGTGCATGTCTTTGCACAACAATGGAAAAACAGGGAATGATAACATCTACTGGCAAACCGATTAATCATGCGCAATTAATTCTGAACCTGTTAGATTCTATTCAGTTACCCACTAGAATAGCTATCTGTAAATGTGCAGCCCATACAAAACAACAAGACAGAATTTCAAAGGAATGCTCGGCTGATGCAGCTGCGAAGCAAGCTGCCTCAGACCCAGAAACTGTGCTTTTAAATGAAGAACTACAACCTTCTGAGACTTTAGATTTAGAAATGTTAAAAACAATGCAGACATTAGCTACAAAAGCAGAAAAGCAAAAGTGGATAAACGAGGAGCAATCCTTAAAGAGGGACTGTACATCTCCAAAGAGGAGAAGCCCATATTACCATCTAATTTATTTAGATATGCAGCTTTGTTGAGCCATGGGCAGAGCCATGTCTCAACAGGGGGGATGGTACAGTTAGTTAACAGAACATTCCAAACATATGGATTTACGAATTATACACAAAAATTTTGTGCAACATGTCATATTTGTAGCAAACATCATGCACAGGGAGCATTTAAACCAAAGCGAGGGAGTTTTCCAACACCACCCTATCCGTTCCATACTATTTGTATGGATTTCATAGAACTGAACAAATGTGAAGGGAAAAAGTACTGTTTAGTAATCATAGATATGTTTTCAAAATGGGTAGAAGCTTTTCCAACTAGAAATCCGGATGCAGCAACAGTGGCAAAGGCCCTAGTGAAAGAAATCATTCCTAGATTTGGCATACCGGAAAGAATCTATAGTGACAATGGGACACATTTCGTTAACCAAACGATACAGCAGCTTGGGAGATTTTTGGGATTTCTTTGAAAAACCATTGTGCTTATCACCCTCAGTCAGCAGGACTGGTGGAGAGGTACAATGGAATTTTGAAAAACAAGTTGAGAAAATTAATGAGTGAGACTCAAAAGACTTGGATTTGCTGTCTGCCTTTAGCACTGCTGAGCATGAGAACTGTTCCAAATGTAAAGGGCTTGACCCTTTTGAAATAGTGTTTGGAAGGGCATATTGTGTGCCACAATGGAAGGCCCTCATGCCTGCAGAGCTGGAGGCCGATGACTCATTAGCTAGTTATATGAAAAGTTTTAACAAATAAGACTGTTTTGCAGTTGAACTCTTTTCCAGATAAAAGAACGAAACCAGAAGCCGTGCTGACCCGGGGTCCTGGATTGGCTGAAAATCATAAAGAGAAAGAACTGGGCGAGTCCAAGGTGGGAAGGTCCGTACCAGGTACTGTTGGCAACACCCACCGCAGTGAAAATCGCTGAGAGATCATCTTGGGTTCATTTAACCCATTGCAAACCTGTTAAGAAATTTAGTTTGGACATACCACAGGATCAGAATGGCCAGAGGCAGAATGAATAAAAATGTGAAACAACCCCAGAGACACTGGTTCACTGGCCTACTGATCATACACTTAATAACTATGTTTGTAGTAACCTTTTTGTTGTTATGGTTTTTCTTGCATATAACTACAGAAGTGAAATTAATAAAACGTGATGAAGGACTGGCCACAGACTGGCACCCAAACTTTAACACATACCTGGCTATGAAACGAGTTTATGTAGAGACTATGAACGTTTCAAATTGCTGGGTCTGTACTGCAATACCACAGCATATGGAGGACTTTTGATGTCTGCTGTCCCCTTGGGAATAAATGCAACTTGGGAAAACCTGTTATTTGACACTGGTACTGTGAGATCACAAGACAAAGTGGCATTACATTTGCCTGTTACTCAGAAAGGAATTGTTTGTTTTGTTAAAATGATACACTCCAGGTTGGTTGGAGTAACTGTAACATAACTGTGTCTTACAAATGTTATATAAAACCTATAGACCAAGGTACTAGTTGCACGAATTATGATTCATATTTAAGCTTGATGAAAACAACATTGAGAAATGTGCAAAAATCTCCTGAAATATATAGACAATTCTCTGTTATAGATAAAAAATGTTTCATTCAGGGTTAACCGCATCAGTACAAAAGTAGAAAACTGTTATTTTGTTTGTGGGAAAAAGCCTATAAATGGTTACCTGAGAATTGGTCCGGCAGTTGTTTTGGGTTATCTGGTTCCAGCCATAAGACATACTGCGGAATTGCCCTGGGTAAAATACGTAATGTAAGAGATGTAGCTCACCGAGCTGAAAATACAGTCAGAAAACCTACTAATCCAGTGGGTAAGATTGAAGCAAGCTGGAAGGATCATTCGTCTGTGAAGGACAAAGAAAAATTGACCCATATGGACTTGAGTGACAGTGTTATATCCTGGGCTGGAATATTCCCAACCTATGGAGCAGTCAAATCGATTTGGGAATTGAGAAAATTGTCAAAACTTCTCAAGTTATGAGCAATGCGACTTTTTCCGCTCTTGAACTTGTGACTGATGAGATGAATGCAATGAGAACAGTTGTATTACAGAACCGAATGGCTCTCGACTTCACCCTAGCGTGAGAGGTGGTGCGTCTTGCGCTTATCAAAGAAGAATGCTGTGCGTACATTCCAGACAACCAGCATGAAATCAATGACCACCTAGAGGTAATTCAGCAAGTATCAGCAATGACAGAACCAGGCCCAAACCCACTGACGAACTTTTTCCAGAATCTGTTTGGGGGGTGGGGGTCGGTCCTTATGAACATTCTGATTGCAATTTGCATGGTACTGCTCATAATTGGAGCATGTGTCTGCTGCGGGATACCCTGTGTGAAAAAATTAGTTAAGGAATTAGTTGATGTATCCGTGACTGAAACTATGTACCAAGATATAGAATTGAATTTATTGATACCGAGTGAAAGTCTATCTGAAATATAAAACAAATGACTTACTTAGCTGAAAGTCCTTGAAAGGAAAAGGCTAAGAAATGAACTAACACTGTTTATGTTTCAGGTAGTATTAAATGCATTAAAAGGAGGGAGAATGTTAGAAAAATCTACATGCTGCCTAGAAAAATATATTTACAATGTGTGCTGCTTAGAAAATATAATTTACATACATGCTGCCTAGAAAAATATATTTACAATGTGTGCTGCTTAGGAAGATGTGTATTTAATCATTCAAACACATATAAGTTGTATGATCAAATATATAGAGAAATGTGTGCTTTAGTTAGAAATAAATGTACTTAAATCCATAAAGGTTAGGTAATGCATTTAATTCTGTCTTGCTAGAATAATAAACCTGCATATTATTGCTTGAAGCACAAGCTGCAGTGTAATCAGAAATTTGACCTTGGCAGCTTGCAGATGCAGTCTGGCTCATGTCTTTCAAGTAAAGATTATTTTGCAAAGTTAGAAATAAATAAATCTGTTCACATGTATGTCCTCTTTACTGCCTCCACCAGGAGAGTAGCCTTGTGCACTATCTCTGATAGTGCAGCTAAATAAGAAAGACAAAGGGAGACTTTAAGGAAGACATACATCTATTATATTGGAACTAATCAGAGAACCTTGAATTGGCTACATCCTCAGGAGGTCATCGTGACTGACCAGCTGTCTGCAAGGCTGCAACATTCTCATGGGAAAAGGACTTTTTGAAAAACACAAATTCAGCAGTTTTTATGAATAGCCATGATGTAAAGACCCTGTCACTAGCCACACCAGTGAGGTGGGCAAAACTGATAATGAAATGTATATAACCAATGTGTTTTGGTCAATAAAGCAGTCAAAATTCTATACAAACTTTGTGTATGGTTTTTTGCCTCCTAATGTACATTAGTGATATCTGAGTTGCTCCTGCATTATTGTTTGTTATTAATTGACATTGTGTTTGAATAACTCAATGATTTTTTACAGTCTGACTCTAACAAATTTATTTAACACAAATGGTTACTGACAACCTGGGTCCCCATATCCCTGGTAACTCCCCCTGTGCTCAGTGGATTGCCACCTATATGGTAGCTAGGGGTAACCTTGTTCTTCCCGAAGAGTATGACTATGCATTTCCTGGCATTTAGCTGTAGGCCATGTGTCTGGCACCAGATATCCATATCTCTGAGGCCCTTCTGAAGGATATCTGTGTCAGATGTGTGTCCGACTATGGCACCCAGTTCGCAGTCATCTGCAAACATTGTCAGCCATAACCCCCCTGTGTTTGCTTGTACTATGTAAATGTAGATGCCGAACAAGAGTGGACCCAGGACTGAGCCCCGTGGGACACCACCTGTGACTGGCTGTGAGTCTGACATGGTGCCAGCAACTATGACCGTGTGGGTTCTGTCACTTAGCCAGTTTGCAACCCATCTTGTGATGTATGGGTTTACATTCAAGCCGATGAGTTTATCAATGATACCTGAGGGGGGTATTGTGTCGAAGGCCTTTGCCAGGTCGAGGTAGGCTGTATGGACTGCTTGACCCTCATCAATGGCCTTGGTGACTGTTCCTAAAACGTCAACCAAGTTTAAAAGGCATGATCTGCCTTCGACCAAGCCAAACTGTGTTGGATACAAAGTATGCAAGTCCCTGTGTCTTTATCTATGAGTCCCATTATGATCCTTCTCCATGGCTTTGCAGATAAGGCTTGTCAAGCTAATGGGATGGTAATTACCAGGGTTAGCGGAGGCACCGCCCTCGTGAAGTGGGACTACAGTTGCCTCGCGCCACTACTTGGGTACGTTACCTGAGGTGAGGCTAAGATTAAACAGCTGTCTTAACTGTGGGTGTAATTCCTCATTGCGTTCATGGAGTACACAGTTGGGACACCATCTGGTCCCATGGATGCTGTGTTTACTGCCTTGGAGGGAGCATTTCCCACCTGTGCGTTACAGATGTTCCGGGGGCCACAATCCTCTGGTACAAATATCTCTCCATGTGGGGGGGAGGGGGGGAGAAGTTTGCACCAAACCTGTCAACCAGTATGTTGGCAATGTGTGTAGGTTCAGTAATCCTCACAGCAGTCTGAACCCAGTCTGAGCATATCTGGGAGTGTCCTCCCAGGTGTCCAACATAGGTAAAGAAGGCCTTATGATTGTCTGTCGAGTGCTTGGTGATTTATCTGTCGAAGTTGCCCTGGATGATTTCATGAGAGCTTGTAGTTCTTCACACATAATGAGCAAGGGTGTCTTACCCTACAAGGATTCTGCTCTATCTTGTAGTAGCTACCTCCTTTCATTGTAGAGCTTGTTTATGGCTGGGGTCCACCAGACTGGATGCTTGTCTTTGGTACAAAGAGTCTTAGTTTTGTATGGGATTGCCTGATCCATGCAGTCCTGTAGGTGCTGGTAGAAGGTATATGTAAGTGATGCAGCGGTTTGAGTAATGTTTACCACTGGCTCAGGGGCCTTAAAGGAGACCACACTAGTGTTTAGAAGTGTGAAGTCGGCTTCTGAGAAAGGCATATGTATGGTAACCGGCACCACCCACAGCATTGTATGCCAATAGCAGAAGCTATTGTATGTTGTCCAAACACACATGTCCGTACACATGGAACATCATAGCAATAAACCACACCTGGATGTGGGTAATGCTAGATATACCCACGACAGACGTGGTGTGTTCCCGAGGCCGATGCCCGAGGGACCACACACATAGCCGGCCTTAGGCATAGGCCAACTAGGCAGCCGCCTAGGGTGCCGCTCTACTAGAGGCACCTTTCCAGCCCTCATGTGGTGTAGGTAGACCAGGATGGGGGTAGCGGGTGATGTGGTGGGGGCACCATGGAGTCCTTGTGCCTAGGGCACCACTTGACCTAAGGCCACTCTTACAGCAGTACCCACACCCTGACGCGGGTCAATGCTAGTATGCCATATCATCTATGGAAAGAAACCATATATTCCCAGACATAATGGCACAGCATAATGCCTGTCCACCACCCAAAGCAGACATATGGCACCCACGGCGGTGCGGATGTACTGCGCGAGATGTCCATTACCAATGTCGACACTGTCTCGCTATGTGAAACAAAGTCAACATAGCGATTCAATACTAAACAGCGACGGAGAGCTCGATGTTCCCGTTGCTGAGCTGTACAACCTGTTCCGCCATGTTAAATGTGTGTAGCAGAGCGGGACTGCCCCAAACTAAGCAACGGACATGTCCGTGGCTCAGTGAAAGCCGTCACGCAATGTTAGACCCATGTAATATAGCGAGACAGGTTATAAATACCGAGGTTTAGTAACGGAAATAGGTCCGTTCGACCAGACCGTGTGCAATTACTATAACAAGATCTACAACGGGCACGCCGGCCAAACAGCGCACACGGTTAGGAATAATGGGGGGGGGATATGGTATCATAGACACGGACAAACCGTACCCATGTGACTCGTCTGACATTCGTACACGGTCAGGGCAGTTCTGTAGACTAGGTGGACAAGACCAAACCCAAAGCACCACAGGAACACCCTGACAATCGAAGGCCTGTATGTGGGGATATAAGCCCCTGTGATCTGAATATCCCTGTGGTCACGACATATGCATCCTGGGCCATGAGCAGGAGGGAATAAGGAATGTTTAACATGTAGTACCGCACCTTTCCCAACAGGCGAATGGATGCCTGTGACGTACGTGAGTGCGGGGGTGGGGTGGGGTGGATATGTAAATTTAGCTAAGTACCATGGGTATGCATATAAATGAGACCGAACAGCTAACGTGTAGTGGTCACAGTAACCGGCAAATGTGAATGCAGTCCCGTTTGAATTACGACTATAGAACATATAAATGTGAGCGTGTAATGCATCCATGCCGCAAAGACTGTTACATGTGTAAAGGTGAAAGTGCGTTCCGCACACGTCCGTCAACCGGATCAGAGATATGTTACCGGAACAGTCACAACTAACACAGACCACGTAACCACACAGACCCAGTAAACATATGTAACCAGAATACGGATATGCATGTGCGCCTGCGCGTAACCCACAATTAGGAAATGCAAGTGCGCGTGTGCGTGTGTGATCCGCTCACAGCAGGGAATGTTAAGGCTGTGTCCCCACGTCAATCATACATGTCTCAAAACTGTCAGCCTCTGAAAGTATGGAATCGGGCAATGGCATGTAAAGTACCGTTAGAAATAGTGAGAAACACATGCTATGTGATAAGACAAACATAGAATGTGGATAGAATAACGTGTGTGTTAGTAGTATGGATTGATGATGGTTATGCATTCGTAACCTGACCCACTTGTCAGAAGGTGCCCCCGTACGAAATGTGTTCAGTTGGCTCACACCTGTTGACCAGGCTAGGCTAGCTGGATATATGTCCAGTGTCAGCAGAGGCCCGTGGAGAAATGCTCCACACACAATAATAGCACAACATACCAAAGTACTCACATATGTAACCAAAAAAGAACAACAATAGAAAGTGTCCTGAAAGGACTGGTTACACACAGATCCCAGACGACAGAGAAATATATGGCCAGTGGAAGCACGTCACAATTACGGGATCAGGTCCCTATATAAGCAAGAAGGTCTCACATGACACACCAGCGAAATGCCAGATAGACACAGGTCAATGTAACACACAGCAAGATTAAGGGCCAACCAGCCGTACACCATGCCAGAACCTGTACAGTGGAAAGGTATGGCATGGTAATTGATGTGTGTACACAGGTAATCCACAGACAGTAACAAAGCAAAGTATGAAACGAGGGTTTCACATGTATATATCTACATACAGCAGTCCGACGGCCCGTATATATGACGCATGGACATAGATTTGTCACCTTAAAACAAGATGTAAACAACTACAGTTTATTCCATATCATATTGATATAGCTATAATACAGTCATATTCATATTTACCATCGTGACCCTTATTTACATTCATAGTTATACAAAATATGCATTTAATTGTACTTATTTATTCCATGATTTGGAATCTTAATGCAACAATTATACACATTGATATACAAATATCATTATCAACACACTACATTCCAAGGTTTACTCACAACAATTGTCAACTATGTTTCAATATACTGATTGTATTGACCAATATTGTATTTATATTAACACATTGTTCTTGTATCATTGTTTCCATTAAGTAATGCATGCAACACCGATTTCTATATGTCACTTTATCATCAAGACTTGGAGCACTGTCCACTTAACTATGAGCAAGTTTATTAATTAGTTGACTTTAAACTGACTCTGAAGGAAGTATATAAGGGATGACTATCTAATGTATTTCGTACTCCGACGATGCCCCATGTTAGTGGCTGAAAGAGCCCAGTATGGTTTGACTGTGGAGTGTATCGTTTTTGTCATCGTCTGTCTTGGCATGGTTTATGTTCAACAAATGTCTTTCATGAAGATGACCAGGACTCAAGGTTTGCTGTATTTCCGCTTACTGGCACATGGATATAGATAGGCCAAGTAATACATAACATGGGTAGTCAAACAGACATCCGTGATTGGGGAACATACAGCAGCAGTCCAAACCACTGGCCAGATGGTGACAGTCCAACAAGTTCTACACTTTACATATGCACATTGGTGTCCATTGTAGGACTCCAAAAATTGATCCGTTCACAATATCAACCAGCTGCGATCGACCCAGAAGAAATGACAGCCGTGACTACGGCACAGCTAGACATATGCACCACCAGCGTGTTTAAGGTTGATGACAAGTGTCCATGAAATGCAGGACATATGAACAGAAATCCCCAAATTGTCGAGTCCATAGAAGTGCGTCCACATCCCAGTCCTGCACATGAAGGATGTGTAATGTGTACCGTCGAGGGTTGCAGCCATGGGATCCTGGGTATGCAGAAATGGGGCTCGGTGTTGTTTGGCAGATAATCCGTTGTCCCACCCCGTGAGAGGGATGTGGGTATAGCACATGCCTTACTCCCCACTAATGATGCAAAGCATCCACCGGATAATGCTAAAAGCAGGTGTGAAATGTGTACAGCCCTATATTAGTGTCCAGTAGGCAATTCCCATGGATGGACAAGCGTACGACCAAGATGGCACCCATAACTGGAAACCTGGTGGAATTACACAGCTGCAGTAAGGCATAGCACAGGAAATACAGATAGGGACTACATTAGACATTCCCCATAGAAAGTATGACCGCTGTGCGAATACCGGCGTACACAGCTCTCAATCTGCCATCACCAAAATGGGGATCACTCGCTACCATAATGCGGAACAAATGGGCAAAGTGTGGAACACATACTAATGACTTACTAACAACTTCAACTAGGAAGGTCATAGGATGGTTAAAATACGCTGTTTGCACGTATAATGAAGATCCTTTAATGAATTAATATGATTAATGTCAATTTACCATGGATGTCACCTAAAACATTCCTAACACTGAATGTGTAACAGACCCTTTCAATGTGGAACTTTGTGGAATTTTGAGGAGCATGACCCTTTTAAGACCCCAAATGAGGCACGTCCCCCATAACGAGGTACACTTGAGAGGTATGCTGGTGTAGCCATGAATACAGATGTTATGAGTGTCACTAATCATGCAATGGAAATAGCGCTCCCTATCACCCACTGCACAGTCTGGAATGCCTAGGCAGCAATCAGCTAGGAAGGCACAGCACTATGCAAAACGTAACAAGGGCAATGTCTGAACGTCAGGGCGTGTACACATAATGACAACAGGTCAGGGTATGAAGGAGCTACCTGTCCAGAATACGTGTACTGAACCGATGATACTAGGCAGACAGGTGGGAAGAAAGACAGCAGGACAAATGTGCAAACATGTATATGTCCTACCCGGTAATGTGAATGACAGCGTATGCCCCTTGAAGGTCAATGTGGAAGGTAATCAGACACAAGGTGAAGTGTCCCCAGGGTGCCATGAAGTGTCAACATAACAATTACCAGGCCCCATAGTCGTCGTGAGCCCGCCACTGGCCGGGAAGTGCAAATCGGCGCACATATGGTACAGGAAAGAACAAGTAGTGTGGATAAGCAGATGTAGACCCATGTGAGGAATACATCTGTCTGCGGAGTGTGCCGTGCAAATACAAAGTAATGTCATGTGGTCTGTTATGCCGCCACACACTGTGTGTGTATTGTAGGCAGACAGTAGGTATGTTGTATTAGACACATACCCTGCAACTGCACAGATGTCAGACTGTGTAGAAGTCTGCCTCATATGTTCGCTGTGTTCCACGTAACAGTAACAGTCCGGGCCCTCATGATAACTGGCGACAGGAAGCAACGACAAACATGCGAGGAAGACACCAAATCAGACAGACATGCCATACATGCATAACATATCACTGTGCCCACTATCAATGTTTCTAAGAGCAACATGATGACTGGCCCAGTGTCCCACTATCACATAAGGCCGTGTCCAGTTATACTCCCTGAGGTGGAGTGTTATGAACAGACACAGATACATGTGTGTGGAAACACTAGTATCCACTGCAAGACGATGGAATGTGCTGCTGTAGGAGGGGTAGCACTGTCCGCAGGTATGTGCGGAAACACTAGTATCCACTGCAAGGTGATGGAATGTGCTGCTGTAGGAGGGGTAGCACTGTCCGCAGGTATGTGCTGAAATGCACATGAAACAGCTGTCTACATGGATTACCCATAGTGGCGACACCTGCACAGACGATTATAGTGGGACATACACACGACCATGCACACAGCTCAGATAGACATGCACACACCATAAACAGGCAATGATACACAAGGCTATTGCATGTACGAGTACAGTGACAGTACAGCTAGGATAGTTGTCTGCCAAGATATACAGCAGATGTCTCTAGGGCGTGCAACACCTCCCGGAACACGGATGTTGCATGGACAATGTTTGGATATGCATCGTACCACATTTCTATGTGTCAGCCGTGCAAATATGCGATACATGGGACAGACAGCTGTCCATGCAAAAGCAGCGCTATGGGCATAACATATGTATGTATATATACATCGAGAGAGATACAGACAGACACATGTGGCAAGGCCGGTAGTGGAACCTACACATCACTACCCTAGCACACCACAGCAGGACGCACGTGGAGAACACGCTACGGAGGTCGGTAACCACACCAGGCACACAGGCAGTCCACTAGCTGCGTCACAACATCTGCAAACACAGAGATGTCGGCAGGATATATGTGCTGTGGCGTCTAAAACCATAACCTATGAACCCATGCGGCTGGGAGCATAGACACACACACACACACACACACACACACACAGCTGGCAGGCATGGGAATTGACCTTACCCCTACCTACCCAACCGCACGACAGTATGACACAGGTACGGAACGCGCTACTCAGAGCACTGAACACAGCACTGTCAGAGGCATACATCTAGGTGGGTGACATCATCCAAAGGAATAGACGCCGATAGCAAATGTATGTGTTGTGAAGCATCTAAAAGCATTACTATCTCTAGAGGCAGCTGGAAACACACACACACATGGGGAAGGGCCGGGAGTTGAACCTACGCCTACCTCCATGAACACACTACAGCATGATGCATTTACAGAACACGCTACCGAGATTACTGAGCACAGCACTGTCAGAGGCATACATCTAGGCGGGTGACATCATCCATAAAGGAATAGACACTGATAGCCAAGGTATGTGTTGTGAAGCGTCTAAAAGCATTACTATCTCCAGAGGCAGCTGGAAACACACACACACACACACACACACACACGGGGAAGAGCCGGGAGTTGAACCTACGCCTACCTACATGAATACACTACAGCATGTTGCATTTATAGAACACGCTACCAAGATTACTAAGCACAGCATTGTCAGAGGCATACTTCTAGGCGGGTGACATCATCCGTAAAGGAATAGGTGCTGATAGCCAAGGTATGTGTTGTGAAGTGTCTAAAAGCATTACTATCTCCAGCGGCAGCTGGAAACACACACACACACGCGTGGAAGGGCCGGGAGTTGAACCTACGCCTACCTACATGAACACACTACAGCATGATGCATTTACAGAACGCGCTATCCAGATTACTGAGCTCAGCACTGTCAGAGGCATACTTCTAGGCGGGTGACATCATCCGTAAAGGAATAGACACTGATAGCCAAGGTATGTGTTGTGAAGCGTCTAAAAGCACTACTATCACCAGATGCAGCTGGAAACACACACGCACACAAACGGTGAAGGGTTGGGAGTTGAACCTATGCCTACCTACATGCACACACTACAGCATGATGCATTTACAGAACGTGCTACCGAGATTACTGAGCACAGCACTGTCAGAGGCATACTTCTAGGTGGGTGACATCATCCGTAAAGGAATAGGCGCTGATAGCCAAGGTATGTGTTGTGAAGCGTCTAAAAGCATTACTATCTCCAGAGGCAACTGGAAACACACACGGGGAAGGGCTGGGAGTTGAACGTATGCCTACCTACATGAACACACTACAGCATGATGCATTTACAGAACGCGCTACCGAGATTACTAAGCACAGCACTGTCAGAGGCATACTTCTAGGTGGGTGACATCATCCATAAAGGAATAGACACTGATAGCCAAGGTATGTATTGTGAAGCGTCTAAAAGCATTACTATCTCCAGCGGCAGCTGGAAACACACACACACGGGGAAGGGCCAGGAGTTGAACCTATGCCTACCTACATGAACACACTACAGCATGATGCATTTACAGAACGCGCTACCGAGATTACTGAGCACAGCACTGTCAGAGGCATACTTCTAGGCGGGTGACATCATCCATAAAGGAATAGATGCTGATAGTCAAGATATGTGTTGTGAAGCGTCTAAAAGCATTATTATCTCCAGAGGCAGCTGGAAACACACACACACACACACACACACACACACACGGGGAAGGGCCGGGAGCTGAACCTACATGAACACACTACAGCATGATGCATTTACAGAACGTGCTACCGAGATTACTGAGCACAGCACTGTCAAGAGGCATAGTCCTAGGTGGGTGATATCATCTGCAGAGGCAAGGCAGCCGATAGGGAATGAAGACAGAGTGCGCAGTCACACAGGATGTTGCTATCCCAAGGTGGGCGTACAGTAACACGGCAGTGCTGCCCTCGGGAATACTAACTACCTACCGAGCACAACATCACAACATGGATACAGGATGCACCACAGACAGTACACCCTATGAGAGAGCAACCGGCGTGCATGATGTAGGCAGCCATTGTGGCATAGCAACTACATATAACTCACCTGGACGGCCACCATGGCTATGCAGGATGTCATTGGCCATGGCTACATGCCTAGTATCAGACGTCGGTGCCGACTCTACTGTGTCTCCACGCATGGCGTACTGGGCATGCCCACAAACCTAGCGCAAAGGGAAACATACATGCACACGGGCATACTCACAGAAGGCGCAGTGTGCACTGTACTGTGTGTCCATCTACACAACTGCTTACTGGGCATGCTCACACACTTAGCATTTGCAGAGTGCAGACATGCATACACATGGGGTTGAATCAGGAAGGGCAGAGTGTGGAGCGTGGTGTGTGTCCACCTACACAACAGCAACCTGGGCATGCTCACACTTGGCGGTTGCAAAGGGGATACATGCACCGGGGTATAATCACAGGCGGCGCGGTGTGCACTGTACTGTGCATCCATCTACACAACTGCTTACTGGGCATGCTCACACACTTAGCATTTGCAGAGTGCAGACATGCATACACATGGGGTTGAATCATGAAAGGGCAGAGTGTGGGACGTCGTGTGTGTCCACCTACACAACAGCAACTCGGGCATGCTCACACTTGGCGGTTGCAAAGGAGGAACATACATGCACGGGTATAATCACAGGCGGGTGCGGTGTGCACTGTACTGTGTGTCCATCTACACAACTGCTTACTGGGCATGCTCACACACTTAGCATTTGCAGAGTGCAGACATGCATACACATGGAGTTGAATCATGAAAGGGCAGAGTGTAGAACGTCGTGTGTGTCCACACAACAGCAACCGGGCATGCTCACACACTTGGCAGTTGCAAAGGGGAACATACATGCACCGGGGTATAATAACAGACGGGCGCGGTGTGCACTGTACTGTGTGTCCATCTACACAACTGCTTACCGGGCATGCTTACACACTTAGCATCTGCAAAGTGCAGACATGCATACACATGGAGTGTGAGCATGAAAGGGCAGAGTGTAAAACTTCTTGTGTGTCCACCTACACAACAGCAAACCGGGCATGCTCACAAACTTAGCATGTGCTATGCGCCGTCCGGCATGCAGACGGTGTGTACACACCGCAGGTCACGGTCAGGTAAACCCGTCCACACGCACAGGGTGGTCACACATGCAGTTACTCGTGCACACACATATGACATCACAGGCGTCACGGGTGCAGGTCAAACATGTACACACTGCAGTGAACACTGTAGCTGCCATGCCAGCACCATGTCAGCGGTGCAGCAGTATGCCTCACGGTCCAGCAACAGCATGTGACATATGTCCACAGGTCTGTATAGTGGTGTACACCAGTCGTGCAGAGTACACATGTACTAACAATGATCCCACATGTGTGATGTGGTCCGTCCATATCAGTATACATAGACAGGTCGGCTCCACACATACCACGGCCCTGACACAGCTACGACACATGACTGCTGCTGTACCAGAGTTAACCAATGTCCGGACATGTCATACATGTGATTGTCTGGCTGTGTGCATGGACTGCACACAGGACACATACGAAGCCTGTGATGTACCACATGCATAACACTGGCGTACGCAGTGCTACACACACGAATGGAAGGTGGACACATGTCTGTGGTATGCTCCCACTACAGGGTGTAGTGGTGTTGACTGGGACACATACCCTTGTATTGTTCGCCTGTGACAGCTGTGATACCATACCACAGTCCATGTTCTATGTATGTCAACACACATGTCAAAATGCAGCAATACATACACATATGGCAACAGGGGACACATGTGACACGTGTACTGTGCATGGTGCAGCCATGCATGAGCAGTGGCCGATGTCCATATCATAGTTGCAACTCCCTACCACATGCGTACCCATCATGGGGGCCGTTATATGGTGGCATAGTAACAGCACGTATGGCGGTATGTGTGTACATCATGTGTTTAAACACCTGTCCACATGCATGTGTGCAGGTGGTGGCTCACAGGTGTGTCACACACCATCCTACCCTGCCATGTGCATACAGTATGCTATGTCGCTGTTACATGACAGTGCTGCCATAATGCATACCCATTGGTCAGGTGTCATCGACTGTATGTCACATGGCTACTGTAACACCTACCGCCTCCCAAGTGCATATATCGGCACATCTGCCGGATACAGTGTTAATGCGCAATGCACTACATACTGCTGCACGCCTGCACATGTCTCATATGGCAGGTGTGGCATTCCCAGCACCGACATGTGTGCAGGAATGTGTGCCCATGTATGCCACATATCGGGGACCATGTCCCACGTGCCACACATCCCTGTACACCATAGTAGAGATCTGTACATACCTCAGTGTGGGGTGCATGGATGTGGATGGTGCAGTACATGCAACACGTCGTCTCTCCGTGTATACATGTGTGGTCACCACCATGTGTGTGTGTCAACATGTTTGTATGTCTGCTGCCTGGTGTGAAGGTGTATGCAGATATACTGTTGTGAACGGACACTAACCACACAGGGTGACCATCCCGTACTGGTGCTGCATTGCACAACTCTGTCGATGCCATAGGTGTGAGCCATACTGGCCACCTGTGCTAGTCCGCCCCCTGTGACATGGCGTGTGGGTGCATTGTATTGTGAGGGTGCTGACCACACAGGCAGGCATCCCCATCTGCACACTATGGGGTGTGCGCCATAGTGGTGTACACCCCGTGACTGCGGCCGTATTCCTGTACTGGTACAGCGTCCTACTGCTGCACAGCGTGCACCACAGCTGACAGGTGACACTGGAGGTCAGTGGCCAGCACGCTGTGTATGACACCTGCACAATGTCACCATACATGTACTGTGTCCTGCCATGTATGTGATGTCTCTGTCCACTGTAGCCTGTGGCACCGACCACAGGCGTCAGGTGCAGTATATGTGTGGACATGTGTGTCATGTACTGTGTAAACAACGTTAAACAATGTCTGGCTCCGTACATTCTGCTCTTCAAGTATTCCCTTAGAACTTCTCTACTTGCAATCTAAACTGTCTAGTCTCTATCACAAAAGCTCAGCACCTGCTCCTAAAGCATTCTTATATAGGTAAAGTACATATATGCTAAACAAAGTACTACATCAGCCTAAAATCCCCTTGAGTACCCATTTCCCTATAGGTCCCTTCTGACTCAGTTACACAGCAAATGCATTCACGTTTTCTAGCATGTCGAAGGGTCAATTGCTAGCGTCCTCTCCTGTTCAGCTGGTGAATCTGGGCATCCT
>NC_056737.1:56645497-56689330 GCF_019279795.1 Protopterus annectens | reverse complement strand
GGAAAAATGGTTTGAATGTGTGATGACACATCCTTTTCTAGTTACATATCGGTAACATGTGGTATCCTGTCAACCAATTGCTGTTCCAAAGTAGTTAACTGGATGCACATCAGCTGTGCAGCTACTCCATTAGCCAATACCATGGCAACAGTGGTGTATAAGTGAGTACTCCTTTTAGGGGTTGTCCGTTCGCCTTACTTTCGAGGGAGATGGCCTAGATGTGTTATTGTGATATATTTCAACAGCTATATGGAGACACACAGAGACATATTAGCTTCATGACTCCCGTGTACTGCGTGTAATGGCTAGACGATTTAGTTCTACATGTGAGTACAGCTGTTATATTTCAGAACAGTGCTACTTATGCAGGGTTTGTTTGTACCTGATACTTCTGCAGCTGTTTAAGTCTGACAAGGATGTTTGACCAGCTCAAGGCCGTATGGCTATGCATGAACTGTTATGTGGTGTACAGTGTGCTCACCAGACATCCTTGATTTAGTGTACAAGTGTAGCATACTGTGCTGTTACTCACTAATTGCTAACACATCCCAGTGTACACACAACCCTCTGAAATGGGATTAGTGCAAACAAACCCTATTACATCAGCAGCTGTTCCATTGTATAACAGCCGCTATTTCACTTAGGGCCATGTTAGTGTGTCTCTGACAAGGTATGTTAAGGCTTCTGCAGATGTTATTACAGTTTGTATTCTAATATGTTTGGCTGTGGGGGTGATGGTGGGTGTGCTTAGCAAATGCAGGTGTGTAGGAGCTGCTTTTATACATAATTGATATGTGCGTGAGGGTTCCTTCCCTATTTGAACACCTCTCCTTTTGTGGACTACTACAATGATATTTGAGGGCTGATTCATTAAGGCACTGTTATGTGGTTCCTGTATAGCATGCAGGTGATGTTAGTCCTTGAATCCCTTTGGTAATACATCTGAATGTAATAACGTGTTGCTACATGATAGCTGTGTATTTCTGTCATAGGTATTTGCAGTCATCATAGTTGTGTTGGTGACTGACCATCTTTGGCTAGGGTTGCCACCTTTTCATATGTCCATAGTGGGTCCTTTTCAGGACACACATCTGATTTTACAGGCTGACACAAACCCACGGTCAGTACAAGGGATAGAACTTTCCTTTCTTGCCTAATTATAAGCTTATTCTTGTAGCAGTTTAGTAGCTTATCCTGTTTCCTGTACCATGTAGGTACTTTAGATACAGAAATAACTATTGTATGCAACTATTACAGTACATATGGGACATAATTATATCCTACAATCCCAGGACATTTGCCACATTTAATATATTTGGTCAGGACACAACTGCCCAAAGAGGGAGTGTCCCTCGCAAAGTGGAACAGGTGGTAACACTATCAATGGCTCATGTCCATAGCACATATTTGTAATGGTGTATAGGCATATACTCTCCATATCCTTTGTTCATAAAGGTTGGTAGTGGTGGAATGTGTGATTGCTATAGTCTATATTATACACATAGGTGAACACTTCAACTGTTGTATACAGGAGACCTACGAAATTCTGAAACCACAGTGTTCCAACGCACACAGTCCCAGGAACAGGCTCCCATACCCCACATTACCGACATCGACAGTAACTCGCGAAGGTAACATGAACATGGAACACACACATGCACACACAGACACACTGCTACCCAACACATCCAAACAAACCATCCTACACTACGTATGAGCAGGTGGCCAAGCCCCCCTACACACCCCATGTAGGTGTCTGCGCCCCACACACCACCCACTACTTTAATATTCTACATCCTAGGTCGTGCAAACAGACGCAGAAAGCTAACCCACAACCACACATTACAGTCCCCCAACAACACACACCACACTCAGAACACACACTTACACACACTACAGCCCTAAGAAACACACGTACACACAGTAACCTACCCAAACCACAACACCAGAAGCACTGGCTAACTGTCCATTAACATCGTGAGATTACACCTCGTGCATCTGGTGTTTCAGTACTGTGTTCTTTCGGACCTTAAGCATCGGGATTACGTGCGTCGGTATGTAAAGCAGTCGGTATGTGGTAGGTATCCCATTTATATGTACCTCCATGGTTATGTAGATGTTGTTAACCTATCTATATATCTACATATATATGTATATCCACATATATCGACATATCTTTCTCTCTCTCCCTATCTCTCTCTCTCTCTATATATGATTGTGTATGTATATATATATATGTATATATATATATATATATATATATATATATATATATATATATATATATATATAAACATACACCCTTCATTGTGTACATGCCGGTTTGTCCTATTTCAACACATTCCTACCTTTTGTCTTTTATCCTGTCAGTATACACGACTGCCATTGGTATATCTCAGGTAGCTTAGTGGTATGTTATTGTGATGAATGTGTACATGGTTGCGTGTTCTAATCCTGGCAGTGATATCTTACCTCTCAGAGCAGGCACTAGTAGTGCAAGTGTGGTGAATGCACATTTCAGCAGTTGTGTGTTCCACATGTTTATTATTCTGTGGAGAACTACCTATATATGCAAGCTGTGTTTAAGGTATACTATGTAACATGTACATATCTGTGAAGATTCCTGTCTGGGATACTCCCCATTATTTGGAAACACATCCCTGATTACTTATACAAAACCCCTCACTAACACTTCGAGGAATCCTTGCAGAGTGGATGGTGAACAGTAGCTACACCCCAGGGATCCCGCAAATGGCTCTGCTCCACAGAGGGACAGTTAGTTGATTGATGGGGTGGCGACAGCAGACACATTTTGCCTATGCTTATGAGTGGCCTCGGCGGTTGGCCATGTACCTACCTATGTATCTATGAACCTGTACATACAGTATGGATACATGCTGATAGCTTAATATACTGTTCAGGTATTGACTTACCTTGTGCCAATGGCAGTTGTGTGTACAATATTTATTTATATAATACAATAGTTGAGGGCTACCTATGTAAGATGCACACAGTAGACCACCTATACATGACAATTTACAGGTGGTCATGTGTGTGTGTGCCATCCAAGTTTGCTGTGTGTGCAGGTGGAAAAGGGTGTCAGTCCATGAGTGCCTACACTGTCAGTGTGTGTGCTATACATTCCCTCTTTGCCAAGGCATGGGCATACTGGGCACATCTCCGTCTGCCTACTGGGGCTAGCACAGGGTGTTCATGGTCTAAGCCACCCCTGTGCCTGTGGGTCCCTTGGCAATGGTGGTGGACTGTGAGGGCCTTCACCATTCTGTCCCTGCTGCAGCTGTTTCCGCAGGATCATATTGTGTAGCATGGCACATACTATGAAGATGTGGGCACACGTTCCTGGAGAGTACTGCAAGGCTCCACCAGATATGTCCAAGCAACGGAACTGTGATTTCAGCATCCCAGACATGCACTCTATGATGATTCTGGTTTCTGCATGTGCCTCATTATGGCGTTCTTGCTGGCTGCATGTGCATTTCTGATGGGTGTCATCATCCACGGTTCCAGTGCATAGCCAGCATCCCCCACCAGGTGGCCATATGTGATGTTCCCATTGGCAAATACCTGATACAGCTGTGAGGCATGCCAGATGTGGGAGTTGTGATAGCTTCCAGGACTGCCAGCACACACATCCATGATAATGCTCTGGGCATTGCACACGACCTGGCAGTTGATGGAGGGAAACCATTGTGGTTTATGTAGCACCTACCCTGCTCACTGGGTGGTGAATTGATGTGTATGTACGTGCAGTCTATTGCACCCAGTACTTCCGGGTAGTCCGCCACATGGTGGAAGAGACGCATATTGCTGGCCAACTCCTCCTGCATTCGGGGGAAGTGTATGTGCTCATTGGCATGGAGTACCCTGGATGCTGATGCCTGTGAGATCCCCATGATATCCCCAGTTGGCTTTTGAAAGGTACCTGTGGCTAGTATTCTCAAGCTTACACATACCTTTATGTCCACTGGGATGGGTTCCCCTCTTTTACTTCTGGCTCTGAGGCGTGGCTGGCACAGCTCAACAAGTTGTTGTATGATGTCCCTGTCCACCCTGTTATGCTCTACCATCTCCAGATCATGTAGCCCCTGGTAGATTACTCTGGGTCTGAACACTCGTCTCCTCCTCTGGTGCCTGAGATAGTTGTCAGCATCATCCTCCACACCACCGTCAGTCTCCAACACATGCTGGTGAATCAAAGCTATGGCAGCCCTTAACATATACATATTAAAAGTTCTCTGTCTGTATACACCAATGGTGCAGAGTGTCTGGGAATACACAAGTGTGTGTGTGGGGCTTTCACACCTTATACTATTGTGCAATGGATGATGCTGGTGTAATTGAGTGTGTTTGTGCTATTCCAGCTGCAGGGTATCTTAATTATTGGTTTTACAGCAGGTACTGCTATTGTGGGGCCTTTGGTGTTGACTAACGCTTTTCTGCCGTGATTCATCTATTGCCCTTTACTTCTATTTTCAACCCGATTCACTTCCCATTGTCAGGCATGCATCCATCTGCTGCCTTTCTTGTTTTGTGCTTTCACAACCCAGGATTGTGTTGGGAAATATGTTATGTAGCTGATCTACAGCAAGTTTGCTTTGTAATGCTGTGACAGTTCTTTTTTTTCTTTGCTGTATGGCACCTCCCCTTTCCTGTTCTGCAGGTAGCTGCTAGCAGCCTTGTTAGCTGTTGTCTATGACCCACTGTGAGTTTCTAGGTGTTAATTACTCATTTGTACTCCAAATTAAAAGCGGTGGCACTATACTCTAAACCAGAATTAAAAGTCCAAAATGAGAAACGGAGAGAGATATCCGAATATTAAGCCAAAGTTTATTCACACAACGTTCCACGTAATGAATATACCACTCTATATAACACTCTATTTTAAAACATAAACGCTATTGAACACATGCGTTTTCATCTGTTTAAATCATACTTCATCAGATGAACCATTAATTAAACTGTAAATGACTGACAAAGGTTTTGTTAGTCATTTACAGTTTAATTAATGGTTCATCTGATGAAATCTGATTTAAACAGACGAAAACTCGTGTGTTCAATAGCGTTTATGTTTTAAAATAGAGTGTTATATAGAGTGGTATATTTATTACGTGGAACGTTGTGTGAATAAACTTTGGCTTAATATTTGGATATCTCTCTCCGTTTCTCATTTTGGACTTTTAATTCTCATTTGTACTCCAATTACCATGCTGCAGCATTTCCTTATTGTCTTCCCGTAACCTTCCTGTTTCACCTAAGTTGCGTGCCACGCGTGCCCGGTTTCTGGCTTTTGAGCGTGTTTTCATCCATGTTCACATGCACTTTCGGTCACCTTGTGTGCTCTCAGCTAAGCATAGCTATGGCTAGGTACACACCCCTATCCTGTGGCTTTGTTTAGCAACAGGCAACCTGGATTACCAATGCTCCAATGTGCTTACAGCTACAGCGGCGCACACCTCTCATGATGTCATGTTTACCTCCAAGCCACTCCTCGGTGTTGTACCACTGCACCGGTGGTATATCCTTACACCGGTGGGACGTTTGCAATTCAGTATTACTTGACTCATTTGCATGGCATTGACTACTAATTCCTAGTTACTGCGTGGAACACTGTCACAGACCCTTAGCAACCCTTGCACCTTGGTTGTGGTGTAGCACGCGTACCATTGACTATTATGGCAAAATTATGATTTGTGTTACATTGCAGTTTTATGACATCTAAATATATTTTCCTTGTGTTCCCGTTTGCGCACCCATGCACTGCGGTTGTACTTTGCCTTAGTGTGGCCATGACATTAAATGTTATTTTTTATGTGTTGTGTGTGTTTTATTATGCTATTGGCTGTATATTTAGCCATTGGCATATGTTAACATTGTAATACGTAAGTTTGGTTCGCTTTCATGGCTCCGATGTTCTGTTTGAAAAAATGTAAACCATTTTTTTGATTTACATTTCTGAATGCTTACGCTATGCCTGCACCACTTCATGAATCACTGTATACCTTCATTTGCATGTTACACTGTTGTACATGGGGTAATTAGCATACAAGCATCGTGAGCTGCATAGCTCTGGCGTACGCTGGTAGTGCACATGGAAACAGCTCTTACCTGAATTGCTCAACAGCCATATTTGGCGCTACATTGCCAACGCTACTCTGGGCATGCCGCAAGCTTCATGAATCCCGGGGAATGTCCTTTCATAACAATGATCCACGTGTTTTTCTTATTATTATTCTGTTAGTAAAGGAAATAGACTGGAATTTCTGTTGTGAGTGTCTGGTTTGGAGTTATTTTTCCTGATAATTTTTCAATTGGGGACTTATTTTTCTGTTTGAAAAGTTCCACCTAAGTTAAAACCCTGCCCTGGGTTATATACAAGCTGCGCAGACTGCTGCAGAATGAATGCCTGCAGCATTAATCACTACCTCATATTTCAATGCAGTTTCCAGACCTGCACTGACTCTCAGTGGCATATAGATCTGAAAGTAATAAACTGGCATTAACATACCAGGTCATAAATGATATGGGTACCTCATACATGAAAGAGTTGCTAGCATTCATCTTGACTATTCCAAGGTTCTGCTAGTGTTTTTTTTTTAATTTATTAATTACTAATCCATATTAACCCACTAAGTGCAATTGCCTTTTCGGTAATGATCCAGTAGCAACTGTCTGGTTAAGTGACTTACTCGGATTCATACACAAGGCAAATGGAGAGTGAGGGGATCCCATTTATTAGCTGCACATAGCCTTAGTAATCTGCATTAACTTGATACACTGCCATGTTCTTTGTTATCTAGCTGAGCATTCTGACTGCTGTCTGTTTTCATTTTCAGTGCCATGCCTGTGGAACATCACCTCATCCCTAGGGAAGACGCCTGTGCATGAAATGGAAAAGTATCAATGTGATATAGCTGAAATCACCTGTATGCTCATATGGGGGGGGGGGTGGAGCTAGGACATTATGGCGCAAGCAGCACTTTCCAAAAACTCAGTGCTCAGGTCTCTAAATGTTAATTTGAAATTAGTGTCTCTGCTGTGTTGTAAGCTCTTAGAACTCATGTCTCTTTCTCCAGTCTATAAAACAGCAAGCCAGCAAGCCAGCAAACCATGGAGTCAGTAAAATGTCTGCAAAACCCAGACAATCAATGCATCCCATTTTCAGGCTCAGACCTAATCATGTGGTTAGACAGGATGGTAAAGATGCTTGTACAGGTTTTAGCAGGAAATCTTGCAATTCAAAGAGACCATTGACTCCCGCTTAGCAACAATGGCCTTTTTTGGAGACAGCATTAAACATGCAAGTATCATCCAACACTTGCTCAGAAGGACAAAGATATGTGAGTTATGCAGGAATGACTCTGAACTTAGAAGATCATTGCAGGTGCAATAATCACCAGCTAACTAGTCTTAAAGAAAGCACTGAAAAGGGAATGCTGCAGTTTCTGGAGGAATATTTGACAGCCCTCAGCTTATCATACTCTGAGCCTATCATCATAGAACAGGTGCATCACTCCCTTTGGGTCCCTTATTAATCAGGTGAGCCACCAGGGCAAGCAATTCTTAAACTGTTAAACGAGGGAGATAAGATGTGCTTACTAAGGCAGATAAAGAAGATCATCCTACTACATTATGTAGGCAAAGAGTTTGCCTGTTTCAAGACTTTTTACCTGAAACAACACAAGCTAGAAGGGCTTTCTCATCTTTATGACATTTCTATTTTAAGAACGGAATAACCTATCTGCTATGCTACCCAGCTACCCTATGCATTAAATGGCAAAACTAAATGCATATATTTATAAATACCTGAGAAGTTCCTGACCTTACAATCTCACCTTTTATCCACAGCAATAACCAATGAGAAATCTCTTCAGCACATGGATACCAGTCAGCTGAGAAAGTATCCTCTAGAGAAATCAAAGAGAGAGAAATCACACCAGGAAAATGTGCAGCAATCTTGCCTTCATAGATTATCTCTGGATCTAAAAACAGTTCCACAAATAATGTTGAGAGGCCAACAATACAAAGAAAATTAGTAGCTAAGCACCTCTTTACTGACTCTGAGAACTCTTTACAATATGTTACTCCTATCCAGTCTCATACTGTGAAGGGCTAATAAAGACAGCACTTCCAAAGACTCTTTAGAAAGGGTTTGCCTTTTCCCCTAGGCTCAAAGCCAGGTGTGAATAAAGGGACAAGTACCAAAAAACTGTCTGCAGGACAAGGAAAGACCAGCAGCAATCTTAAAGAAGTTACATGAGACCATGCAACAGATATACATTTTGACTGACCTATCACCTGCCGTATAGCAGATTACTTGGTTCACGCATACCTAGCACATCTATAACTGCCAGGGTTATATGTAACTCATCTTAGTGATAATACAGTTTCATATTTAGTATTCTTTCTCTTTGCACTACTTCAGTATGTCAGCATAGAGGAAATGGAACTACACTGATTCTAAACCAGAACTGAATGTGTTACGCTGTTATTTCTCATTTAGTTTCACATTAGGTTTTAGCAAGTGTTAGTTTAACATAGTAATGTGTTCATCATGTTTCAAGCATTTCCTGTTAGCCTGAGAGATCTTTTTTCTCCTTAGAAAAGAAGAGGCATAAAGGTTTGGTTGAGGCATAATGGTTAAGGTGTTTGCCTTCCAGTCTCAAGGTGTGATTCTCACACGGGTTAACTGGTTAGGCTTAAAATGGCCCCAAGGGCAGTTAGCCAAGGACTAACCTATGAAAGTGTGGCATTTTGTTCACACAGGAGTGTAAGATTGTGAAGAGGCATGCAAGAGTCTTGAGAACCCTTTGAGATGGGGAACTTATTTAAGGCCTTAATCTGAAGTCCAAATCAGGAGCAATACTGAGGGTTCTTAAACACGTGGGATGCAACTACAACAACAATACTCAATCCAATGGGATAGATGATTTCTAAGGATTTTTCCTCCCCAGAGGGAACTTGGACGTTGTGCTCTGTTTGTGGCCTAAATAGGAATGACCCTACCTTCCTACCTTTTTTGCTGAGCTATTTAGTAAAACAGAGTCCTTAGGGGAGATACGAACGGGATCATTTTAGCAGTTGATTTTAATGTTGTTCCAAATGCCATCAAGGATAGCAGTAAATTGAAACAGAAAAAAGTATGTTAAGACCCAACAGGTTATAGAAGAGGCTGGTAACAGATTAGGTTTAGTTAACATCTGGAGACTCCAAAACCCTTCAACTACAATGTATACATATATCTCCCCTCAGGGGACTTCTGAAAGTAGAACTGACTACTTTGCAATTACCAAATCTTTTAAGTTATCAGGTAACCCATAACACTGACCTCAAAGCAGTACTTCTTGGTGTTATCCCTAAAATATTTCCTAGTAAAAAGAAGTGAGTGGTTGTGAATGGATCGCCTAACTTTACAAGATAATAACATAATGCAGAAGATCAAAGCCTTTGTTCTTGAAAATTTCAAATATACCCTCCCACACAAGTATGCCTATTAAAGTCTGGTGGGAACCATTTAAATCTAAACTTAAAATATATCCACCTGGACAAAAGCTACTATAATTAACTTGCTAGATGACAAGATTGTAGATCTTGTTATGGTATGCACTCTGTAATGTCAATTGTACCACATGTATATGTCTTGTTATCTTTTTCTGCATATTTTGTGAACAAATATTTAATAAAAAGAAATTTGATAAAAAAAAGATTGTAGATCTTGTAAACTGGTTAGCCACTTTATGGAATAAGTGCAGAGATATCCACTTCCAAAATCCGGTAGCACTTAGGGAGTACAAAATAGCACATCAAAGCCTGGGTATAGCTCTTAAGAGAAAGTCCAGCTATATATGGAACATGCTGCAACTCAAGCCTGGGCAAAACGTACTAAAATCTGGCAAAATGTTAGCAAACAAAATTAAGCTCCGGGAGAAAAATACAATTATCCCTGGCATCCGGCACCTGCCAGTGAAGCAGATAATCAGACACTGTGTACAGCTGAACTTGGCTTTTAAGTCTTTTTTCAGAATCTTTACACAGATTCACATGTCGAAAATTTTCCCTATGACAAACTCCAAGCACTTTTAACATAAATTGATTTTTCCAAGCTCTCTGACTCTTATCTATCTCTGTAAAAGGCCCTGAGTACTGAAAAAGAAGTTCAGCACACCATTTGTTCTATGCAGAACAGGAAGTCCCTTGGGCCAGATGGGTTTAACGCAGAGCTTTACATGACACTGTGCCACTTGTTATCCCCGAGTTTGATCTTGTTTTTTAATTCATTCCCTCTTATAAAATCAATTAGTGCTTCTTCCCTGGACTCTGCTATCACTGTACTCTCTAAGCCACATAAAGATAATACTTTAATAGCCAACTATCAACCTATACCTGTTTTGAAAGTGGATACTGTGATTTATGCTTGAAGACTAGATACTGTTCTCCATTCCATAATTTGGAGAATGCAAGCTGGCTTTGTCAACGGGAGAAGCAGCACTATCAACCAAACACTGTACTCATATATTTTCAGTGTCTAAAGAATGTGCATGACCAGGCATCTGCCCTCTTAGTGGATCGTGTGAAAACATTTGACTCTATAAATTTGAGCTACCTATGAGGCATATTGGTTGGTCTAGTTTTCCCTAAGGAGTTCATTAATATGGTTCATATTTTATAAAGGTAAGTACCATGCCAGCTGTAATTTTGAGTAATTTTAAGGCTAGCCAATTTCCCAAAGGTGAGAATCAAACCTTTTACCTTGTGTCTGCAAGACAAACATCTTAACTGTTATGCCAGCCTCTAGTATTTATGCCAACCCACCAGTATATCAAACTCGGCATGTGTCGATTCTTACTAATGGCCTGACAACATCTGACCCCATCTGACCCCTTTGTCCCACAAAAGAGAATGCGCCAAAGATGCCCACTATCTTCTTCACTTTTCCTTCTTGCTATTGAACCCCTTAATAGACTACCAAACTCCTCCTCTACTATTACAGGATGATCTCTGTATGACCCAGTAATTAAAGCACCCCTTTCTGCAGATGATTGTAACATCTTCACTAGTAGTACATCCCAGGATCGTCCTGTCATTAAGCTGTTACTGGAGGAGTTTGGTGATATTTCAGCGTTATGAATTAATGCCTCTGAGGTGCAATTACTCCATATTAACCCAGCTGCTCAGCATTTATCTATAGATAATGTGTGCCTTCTGTTAGAAAAATATGTATTAATGTATATGTTTAGTGCTTATTAAGAAATAAGAAAGATATAATGCATTTTATTCTATTAATGTTATGACAAGAAAAATGAATTCATATGAAACTGCAAGAAGCTTTTGGAAACTGCAGTGTGCCTTTTTGCAAGTTGGCCTCTGACCCCAGCAGCTGCTAGCTCAGCAAGAATTAATGTTTATGCTTCTCACAAGTGATTATCTGCTGGGTCAGGAAATTAAATGTGTGAAATAATGAGAATCTTCTGCTCTTTTCCACCTGAGCAATCGACCTTGTATATGTTACTAGATAACGCACCAGTTGCAAGGAGGAAGTGATAACATGTAACAAGGAAAATGTATTGAGAACTGTATCTACTATTATGTTCAAATTAATTTAGAACCTTGAGTGGAAACTTTTGTAAAAGGGTATTGTAACTAACCAGGTGGCTAGCAAGGCCACGTTGTTTACTAGAAAAGTTTTTAAGCAAAATGTAGTATCAGCATTTTAGATGAATAGAATAATGTAAGCTAAAGTGATGTAAAACCCCTTGTGACTGACTATGTCAGCGTGGTGGGTTAATACTAGTAAGAAATACTATAAAAGTTGTGTTCTTCCTGTTTCATTCAGACAAAATTCTGTACTTGTACGTTTTTTGCCTCCTGGTGTACACTAGTAAAGAACCTGAACCTGAACCTCCTGTGTATTGATCTTTTTATTACAGTATTTTTTCATTTAACAGATTGGTCCTTTGGACCAGAATCCCTCAGAAGCTGCGGATCAGAGCGTAGCAGTGGTCAAAGTCTGCATGCAGGAGAAGATACCGAAATGATTCTTCTTGAGTGAAAAGACCTCCGACTGAATTGTCGTTTAAAGAGGCTGGCCACTTTCTGATCTGTGGCTGAAGAGCGGATCTCCACTGCGAACCGTGACTGCTCAATACTGGAGGCTCAGGTAGGGAGACTTTTTGCCTTTTTTCTGTTTTAGATCAGGGACTAGGTTACAGTAAATATTGTTTTTTTTGTCAGATTTGTCATACAGATCAGGGACAAGAAAAATTACTGTTTATTTGGTCATAGATCAGGGTAACAGAATAAGGTAGGCAGTTATTCTAGATAAACTGTGAAAGGAACTGAAGTTGTGGTACCACGTGGTAAAAGGGTTACGTAACATTTATTAACATGGGAAATCAGTGCACTAAAACATCGAGACCGCCCCTAACCGAAGACGCAAAATATATGCAACTACAACGTGCAGATAATGTTAGATATTATGCAAAATGGGTTAACAAATATGAATTTGATGGGAAATTAGACAAATCTTCACTTGTTAAACTTCTTAAACAGCTTAAAAGTGATACAAAAGGTCAGGCAAAGAAACAACGGCAATTAGGCATTCCTCAGGCACACAGGTGGATTGAGGAAGCAAACCGTAGGGAACAAAAGAGTAATAATACAAAGGCATTGTTTTTAGACAAAGAAGATAATAATATAGTAGTAGCAACGGCTCCTCCTCCCCCCCACTCCCTTTTTCAGGATATGAAGCGGGTGGACAAGCTGGTCCATCTCTGCTGTATCCTGATGTCTCATTGAAACCAAAATTGTTTGTTAGAGATCCCATTGAAACTAGGTCCCGAACACGTAAACACAGGGGGAAATAGAATCGTATCAAATGGAGAGAAATTTACAAGCTGAGAGTGAGGAAGAAATATGTCCACTTATAGAGGTACGAAATCCTCAGGCAGGACAGGTTGGACAGGAGCCAACTCTCTAGGTATATAGGCCGTGGACACCGGAGGATATCCGGAAGGCTCCTGAGGGAATTCCCCATCCAAAAGTTAATTTTACAAAATTCCTAGAAGATTTACAAGGCATAAGGTTAAGTTACCACTTAAATGGGGAAGAAGTAGAAAAAGTAGTGAAACAAATTGTAGGTCCAGATTGGCACATGATTTGTGGCACCTGGAATCCTCGTAATGCAGAATTTAAGCCACTCCCACATAGTGACGCAGAACTTGACAATAGAGTAAAAGGCCTTACAGACCGTATCTCTGAGAAATGGAAACCTAGAGCAGACTGGACTTGTATTAATCAATGCATACAGCAAGAAAATGAAACAGTAGATGGGTACTATGCCAGATTATTAGAATGTTTTAATAACCATAGCGGTATGACAGTTCCTGAAAATCAAACGAATGATTCCCCGTATGAACAACAATTGAAAAATGCATTTTTAAAAGGTTGCATTGCACCTATTAGTAGCTTCATTACGAAGCATATGATAGATCATCGAACAAGTAGGTTACAAGCCTTACTTGAATATGCTAGACATGCTGAAAGACATTTTAATAGCAAAAAGAAAAAGAAAGCGCAAGTCTTCACTGCTGAAGACGGAGCTGAAGTTTATGTATTACAGTCTGGTAGAAAGGGTAAGAAAAATGCACAGGGAAATAAACAGTCTGACAAATGGTCAGAGGACTTTGAAGAAAGGAAAAAGAGAGGTGAATGCTTTAAGTGCGGGAAGAAAGGACATCTAGCTAGGGATTGTAAACAAAATAAGCAGGTAATCACAGAGGATAAGGGAGATGAGGACTGACTATATGATGTTGAAGATACACCATACGAGAGTCAGAAATCATCGAGAAAAGACAATAAAGAAAGAACAAATGTAAATGTGATAGCAGGAGTAGAGGAAGTGCAAGTAGACATGGAGGATGAAGAAAATGAAATTTTAGATTTAGCATTATTGAGCCTAGAGCTCTACCTAGCAGACACAAAACCGGAAGTTACACTTCTGGTGGAGGGGAAGGAAGTTAAATTCCTGTGTGATTCAGGAGCATCACGGACTCTGATACACCCCTCCAAGTTACCGGAACATTCAGAATCACCTGATTATATATTAGTGAAAGCTGCAAATGGACAGCTATACCGGGAACCACTTTCCCATGATATAGCAATAACTGACCCTGTTTCAGGGATGACTCAAAGGAGTAAAATTTTTGTTTCTGCAAAATGTCCAGTGAACCTATTAGGTAGGGACCTTATGCAGATATTTGGCATAGCAGTAGTTCCAACTATGCAGGGTATGGAGGCACAGCGACAAATGGATACTTTTGTGGTGCGACCGGAGGGTGAAACTTTTTACTGGTACAGCCAGGACTTGGTTACGACTGGTCCAGGGGCAGTGACCGAGGAACTGATGAACATAGCCATCAGTAAATCCCCCTCCCTTGACACTGACAGACAGCATTTGTTGCATTGCACTCTGTATTACTGTAGCACACCAGGACCTGATAAGGAATATGAGCAAGAATTGTTCGGAAATTGTGCAAACAGATTAGTGTTACGTAATCTGTACTGGGATACTGAGGGAAACAGTGTTGTTAGCTGTTCATTACCTCAAGAATTCCTTGCACTATACAAATCTAATCGATTACCACATGTCAGTTTAACTAAGAACAAAAATGTAAAATGGGCAGACCTAGGAGAAAAGGTAACAAGATGGGAGAAACAAACTGATTTAGAATTATCAGAGCAGGGAATACAGAAACAAAAACTGAATTGGTTAACACAGGCACACCCAGCTGTACACTTGCAGTCTAGCGAGGACAGCTGATTAGCATTCGTATTAGAAGAAGAGGAGAAAGCCTTATGTAACATACCAAAGATTCTTTGGTCAACAGGCAAGTCAGATGTAGGACTTATTCAAACAGCAGGACCAGTTACTATTACACCAAAGTCAGCATTCAGACCACAGAAGAGACAATATCCTTTGAGAAAGGATGCAGAGATAGGAATCAAACCTATAATAGCAGCATTACTTAGAGAAGGAGTACTGGTAGAATCTCCTGATTCACCATGTAATACACCCCTATTTCCTGTTAAAAAGGCAAATGGGGAATGGCGTATTGTTCAGGACTTACAAGCTGTAAATAATGCATTAATACCTAGAGCACCTACGGTGCCAGATCCACACACTTTGTTAAATGATTTGAAACCTCACCAGAAATATTTCTCTGTGGTAGATATCAGCAATGCTTTCTTTTCAGTACCTATACATCCTGATAGCCAATATTGGTTTGTATTTACATTTCAGGGGAAAAGGTATACCTATACTCGACTACCACAGGGATATTGTGAGAGTCCAACAATATTCGCACAAGAAATGGCTAGTAATTTGGCAGGATTCACCCCACCGGGGGGTAGTCAAATTCTACTTTATGTAGATGACATCTTGCTAGCAGCCCCCACCCAGCAGCAATGCAGGGAGGATACCATAGCACTGTTACAATTCTTAGCAACACAGGGACACAAAGTAAACAAAAGCAAACTACAGCTTTGGAGAAAACAAGTTAGATACCTAGGATATGTACTATCAAAAGAAGGTAGAATATTAGACGAGGAAAGAAAGACAGCGATTTTACAAGCACCCAAACCAGCGACCAAGAAGGAAATGATGTCTTTCCTGGGAACAACTAACTTCTGCCGGAGTTGGATACCAAACTATGCTTTGGAATCTGCTCCACTGACCGACCTCATATACAAAAAGCCGATGGCAGCACAGGATTTATTACAATGGACACCTGGAGCAGAAATGGCTTTCTTCAGTTTGAAGCAATTAATAGCTTCTTCATTAGTTCTAGGATTACTAAACTATCATAAACGTTTCTTTCAAACTGTAGACTGTAAGCAGGGATATATGACATCAGTGTTGACACAACAACATGGTGATAAGCAATGCCCCATAGCTTACTATTCATCACAGTTAGACCCAGTGGCGCGATCCTTGCCCCACTATGTGCAAGCAGTAGTCACAGCTGCAATGGCAGTACAGGCTTCAGCCTCAGTGGTGTTATTCCACCCTCTCACATTGAGAGTGCCTCATGCAGTCGCGATAATTTTACTGCAAGAAAAGGTAGCTTATCTTTCTCCTGCTAGACACCTTTCCTGTATGACTATACTGTTGAGCCAACCTCATATGACAATTGAACAATGCACGACATTAAATCCATCAACTTTGCTCCCAACTCCTGCGGATGGCACACCACACAGTTGCCTGCAGGAAATTGAGCAGAAAACCTTACCCAGACAAGATCTCACGGATATTCCCTTGGATAAGGCTGAGGTGACATATTACGTGGACGGCTCATGCAGAAGGGGCCCTACAGGGAAAAATCTAGTGGGGTATGCAATAGTTACAGACACTGAAACCTTAGAAGCCCAATCCTTACCACATAACTTGTCTGCACAAGCAGCAGAATTGATTGCCTTAACACGAGCTTGTACCTTAGCAAAAGACAAATGTGTAAACATATATACTGACAGTCAGTATGCTTTTTCTACTGTACATGTTTTTGCACAGCAGTGATAAACTAGTGGTAAACCAATTAATCATGCGCAATTTATTTTAGAATTGTTAGAATCTATTCAGTTGCCTACTAAAGTAGCTATTTGCAAATGCGTAGCTCATACGAAACAGCAGGACAGAATTTCAAAAGGTAATGCGAGAGCTGATGCAGCTGCAAAGCAAGCAGCTTCAGACTCAGAAACGTTACTTTTAGACGAGGAATTACAACCCATTGAAATTTTAGACCTAGAAATGTTAAAAACAATGCAGACGCTTACTACAAAAGCAGAGAAACAAAAATGGGAAAAATGAGGAGAAATCCTTGAAAACGGGCTGTACATCTCCAAAGAGAAAAAAACAATTTTGCTGTCTAATTTGTTTAGATATGCAGCTTTGTTGAGCCATGGGCAGTGCCATGTCTCAACAGGGGGGATGATACAGTTAGTAAACCGAATATTTCAAACATCTGGATTCACAAATTACACAAAAAAAAATTGTGTGGCATGTCATATTTGTAACAAACATCATGCACAAGGGGCATTTAAACCTAAACAAGGAAGTTTTCCTACACCGCCATATCCGTTCCATACTATTTGTATAGATTTTATAGAATTAAACAAATGTGATAACAAAAGGTATTGCCTTGTCATTGTAGATGTGTTTTCCAAATGGGTGGAAACCTTCCTGACTAAAAACCCGGATGCAACAACAGTGGCAAAAGCTCTCATAGAGGAGATTATTCCTAGATTTGGCATACCGGAAAGAATCTATAGTGACAATGGTACACATTTTGTGAATCAGAGCATACAGCAATTGCGACGCTTCTTTGGGATTTCCCTTAAGAACCATTGTGCTTATCACCCTCAATCTGCAGGACTGGTGGAGAGGCACAATGGAGTCCTTAAGAACAAACTTAGAAAGTTAGTCAGCAAAACACAGAAGAACTGGGTGCACTGTCTGCCTCTGGCGCTGCTGAGTATGCAAACAGTTCCAAATGCAAAGGGTTTAACTCCTTTTGAAATGGTGCTTGGGAGGGCATATTATGTACCTCAGTGGAAAGCTCTCATGCCTGCAGACCAGGAGGCTGATAGTTCACTAGCTAGTTATATGAGGAAACTGTTAACAAATAAATCTCTCTTGCAGTTTAACTCTTTTTCAGATAAAGAACAGGCCAGACCATTGGAAGTGATTCTAGCCCCGGGGTCCTGGATCTGGGTGAAGGTAACAAAGAGGAAGAATTGGGCAAGCCCGAAGTGGGAAGGACCGTACCAGGTACTGCTGGCCATGCCTGCTGCAGTCAAAATAGCTGAAAGGTCATCTTGGATCCATTTGACGCACTGTAAACCGGTAAAGAACTTTCAACTTGATAAAAACATTGTAACTGTTACACAACAAGAACAAAATGGCCAAAGATAAGAATGCAGACCAACCTCAAAAATGTTGCATAATCATATTATTGAGCGTACACTTGTTGACTGTACTTTTGACAATTTTCTTTTTGTTGTGGTTTTTTCATTTCTCAACCACACAAGTAAAACTGGATAAACGTGATGAATCACCCATAGACTGGCATCCAAATTTTAACACGTACCTAGCAATGAAGCGTGTATATGCTGAGACTATGAACATTTCAAACTGCTGGGTTTGTACAGCTATACCAACAGCATATGGAGGACTGTTAATGTCCGCTGTCCCTTTAGGGATCAATGAGACTTGGGAAAATCTGCTTTTTGACACTGGAACTGTGAGATCACAGGATAAAATAGCATTGTATTTACCTGTTACACAAAAAGGGCTTGTGTGTTTTTTCAAAAATGACACTCTCCAGGTGGACTGGAGTAACTGTAACATAACAATATCTTATAAATTTTATATTAAGACTAAAAGTGAGGATACTGTTTGCAATACTAATTATGATTCATATTTGAGTTCAATGAAAACAACATTGAATGAGATGCGAAGAAATCCTGTTTTAATTAAGCAATTGTCTATTATAGATAAGAAAATGTTTCATGCAGGGCTGGCACGTATCAGCACTAAAGTAGACAACTGTTACTTTATATGTGGGAAAAAAGCATACAAATGGCTACCTGAGAATTGGTCCGGCAGTTGTTTTTTGGGTTACCTGGTTCCGGCCATAAGACACACTGCAGAATTGCCCCTGGGTAAAATACGGAATGTGAGAGATGTTGCCCGGAAACCTGAAGATCCAGTCGAGAAACCTGTGAATCCAGTAGGGCGGATTGAAGCAGGATGGAAAGACCATCATTCCGTGAAGGACAAAGACAAATTGACTCATATGGACTTGAGTGACAGTGTTATATCTTGGGCAGGTATACTCCCAGCTTATGGTGCAGTCAAATCGATTTGGGAGCTGAGAAAACTGTCGAAACTTCTCGAAGTAATGAGTAATGCAACTTTTTCTGCTCTTGAATTAGTGACTGATGAACTGAATGCCATGAGAACTTTTGTGTTGCAAAATCGGATGGCTCTTGACTTCACCCTAGCAGCAAGAGGTGGTACGTGCGCGCTTATCAAAGAAGAATGCTGTGTGTTTATACCAGATAACAGGCATGAGATCAACAATCACCTGGAGGTGATTCAGCAAGTGTCGGCCATGACCAAACCAGGCCCAAACCCTCTGACGGATTTTTTCCAGAATCTGTTTGGGGGGTGGGGTTCCATCCTAATGAATATTATGATTGCGATTTGTGTGGGTTTACTCTTATTAGGAGCATGTGTTTGTTGTGGAATCCCCTGCATGAAAAGATTAATTAAAGATTTTATAGATATGTCTGTCTCTGAAACCTTGTATCAAGACATTGAACTTGAGGAATTGGTTCCAAATGAAATTCTCCTTGAAGTCTAAACTGAATGACTCTCTTAACTGCAAGTCCCAAGTGGAAGAGGTTAGGAGAAGAAATAAAAATTGTTTAAACTTCTGAGAATAGAATAAAAAGTATTAACAGGGGGGAAAATGTTAGAAAAATATGTATTAATGCATATGTTTAGTGCTTATTAAGAAATAAGAAAGATATAATGCATTTTATTCTATTAATGTTATGACAAGAAAAATGAATTCATATGAAACTGCAAGAAGCTTTTGGAAACTGCAGTGTGCCTTTTGCAAGTTGGCCTCTGACCCCAGCAGCTGCTAGCTCAGCAAGAATTAATGTTTATGCTTCTCACAAGTGATTATCTGCTGGGTCAGGAAATTAAATGTGTGAAATAATGAGAATCTTCTGCTCTTTTCCGCCTGAGCAATCGACCTTGTATATGTTACTAGATAATGCACCGGTTGCAAGGAGGAAGTGATAACATGTAACAAGGAAAATGTATTGAGAACTGTATCTACTATTATGTTCGAATTAATTTAGAACCTTGAGTGGAAACTTTTGTAAAGGGTATTGTAACTAACCAGGTGGCTAGCAAGGCCACGTTGTTTACTAGAAAAGTTTTTAAGCAAAATGTAGTATCAGCATTTTAGATGAATAGAATATTGTAAGCTAAAGTGATGTAAAATCCCTTGTGACTGACTACATCAGCCTGGTGGGTTAATACTAGTAAGAAATACTATAAAAGTTGTGTTCTTCCTGTTTCATTCAGACAAAATTCTGTACTTGTACGTTTTTTGCCTCCTGGTGTACACTAGTAAAGAACCTGAACCTGAACCTCCTGTGTATTGATCTTTTTATTACAGTATTTTTAACACCTTCCATTTCAGTGGATTACACATAGTCCCCATTTTACAGGGATAAAACTATACCCTGACTACCACAGGATGCTAACACTTAATCAACATGAAACCTGGGATAAGGTCTTTGTTTAGGTCCATTCCTGGAGAAAACTTTACCATTCCCAGATGGTTCACATTCCAGCTATTAAAATGTTTTCTACCCCCCTTATTTTTTGACATTTCTTAGACATGGAGGGTGGCCTAATGGTTAAGGTGTTTGCTTTAGAAACACAAGGTGCAGGGTTTGAGTCTCACAAGGAACAATTGGCTAGGTTTAAAATGGCTCACAAGGGCAGTTAGCCTAGTACTAACCTATGAACATATTCCCCCACCAGTCCATGCAATCTTGGTTAAAAAAATAAGCATTTTGATAAACAAATTAATCTGGAACAGTAAGAGGAAAAGGGTAAATCTAGACTCACTCCAACTTCTCTATTTGACCTAGGTATCCCTGATTGGGGGATGTATGTAAGGGTCTTTCATCTAGCTCAACTGTTTTCCTTAAATCACAGCAATCACCTTATATGGCAGACGACTTTGCAATTAAGCAATGATAAAGGACAAATTATTATGCCAGGGATAAAAATTCAAAGGGGGGTATTCCAGGGTGAGTCTCTGTCACCGCTGCTATTCTGCCTTGCCCTTAACCTATCTTCTTCTGTCTTCTTAACAGCTTAGGTCATGGCTATAATTTGGCTCCTAGAAAACAAGAAAGCGTAAAGACTTCTCATCTTCTCTTTGTCGATGATTTAAAACTGTATAGCTCATCAGATGAGGAACTGAAAGCACAACTGCAAGTTGTCAAAACTTTTTCAAATTTTATAAGAATGTCATTTGGTCTTGATAAATGTGCAAAAGCAGCCTTTAAAGCAGGAAAACTGCAATGTCAGGAAAACATCAGTTTGGGACAAGAATGTGATATAAAAGAATTTGAGCAAGAGGGAGTGTATAAATACTTGGAAATTGAAGGATCAACAATAAAACACAAACAAATGTGAATAAAACTTAGTAAGAAATATTTCAGAAGACTTAAATTAATCCTGAAAACAGCACTGACATCTAGGAACAAAATTCAAGCTATAAACTAATTTGCTCTTCCTGTCCTAACTTACAGTTTTGAAGTGATTGACTGGCCTCAAAATGTGTTGGATAAATTAGATAGGAAAACAAGAAGGATGCTTCATGCTCACCAAATGATTTATAAAAATCAGTGTATACCAAGATTATATATTCCCCATTCTGAAGGAGGGATGGGCCTCCTTGAAACTGATTATATGTATAGATTTGCAGTCGTGGGACTCCACACATATCTGCTGACCTCACAAGACCCAAATGTAGTTAAAATTTTGAAACATGAGGAGAATAAATCTAAGATGAGTTCTCTGCTTAATTTAGCAGAAGCATATCGGCGTCAAGCAGCAATGGAAATCAAATGAGAAGTGGATAAAAATCAGGCAGCAATTGAATGTGCCAAAAAAAACAAAAGAAAGAATGTAAAGGACCAGATGAGAAGGCAAGAAATGTGGAAAAAGCATAAATACAGTTGCAAGTATAGAAAACTTCTGGAAGAACCTCATGTTGATCAGGAATGAACGCAGGAATGGTTAAGGAGAGGTGAATTCAAACCAAGAGATGAAAGGTTAATATTGGCAGCCCAAGATAGTGGGCTACGTATATGTTGGTTTACAAAGTCCATTAAACATGTGGGAGAAACAGACAAATGTAGGTTTTGTAAAACCGAACTGGAAACAGTTGCACACCTGGTTGCAGGTTGCGACATACTAATGACAGAAGGACAAAATTGGCTCAATTACTGGTGTCATTCTAAGGGGATCCAATGTCTGTCTGCTTGGGATGACATGCTTGACAAGCCACGCTGCTTCGCAAGGGACGGCTTGCACCTGTCACCCCTGGGCTTCCGGATATTGGCCATGGCTCTTGCCACCCCCATAGTGCCTTTTTTAGGCAAGGCTCAAAAGACAAACCCACCTTCCTAGAAATCAGAAGTGGAAAAAAACTAAGGGTAATGCTGCTCAACGCCAGAAGTCTAAACCTCAAGATGCAAGCTCTCGAAGCCCTCCTCAGTATGGAGAACATCGATGTCTGTGCAGTAACTGAAACCTGGTTCAAGGCTCCTGAGAGCACCCCAGCACTACCAGGTTATACCTCATATCATGCTTTTCAGCCTCAAAACTTGGACCAAACCACAAAAGGAGGGGGCTATCCATATTCATCAAAGATACCCACACCTCCAGGTTAGTGGCAACACACAAAGCATCGGAGACCATCCATGTGCAACTAACCATAGGCAAAACTGCCCTACAGTTTGTAGCATGCTACAGACCACCCTCCCAAACTCAGGAACCCCACTCAGCCTTCCTGAAGACACTAGAGAGTATGAATGTCTCTCCAAATACCATCATATTGGGAGACTTCAACTACCCAAACATAGACTGGGAGCATTACTCAAGCCCCAACACCCTAGCCCAAAGGTTCCTAGAATTCATAAACTCAAATGCAATGGAACAACTAGTCACCACTCCCAAAAGAGGAGATAATATACTAGACCTGATCATCACAAACATGGGGACACAATGCTCCACACCGGAAGTATACCCCTCATTGGTGAGATCAGACCATAAATTAATCTCAATGGAAATCCACATCCTGCCCCCACCCCCAGCACAAAAGACCACAGTGAAGAATTTCTCAAAAGCTGACTTCACACTTCTTAAGACTGAAGTGGTATCCTTCAAGGCCCCTGGGCTAGTGGAAACCACAGCCCACACCGCTGAATCCTTTATAAACACTTTCTACAGACACCTTCAAGAATGCATGGATCATGCAATCCCAAATAAAACCAAGACCCATTCCCCCAAAGGCAGGCATCCTGTCTGGTGGACCCCAGCCATTAACAAGCTTTACAACAGGAGGAGGAAGCTACTACATGACAGAGCAAAATCCCCAAAAGGGAAGGCATCTCTGATCAGTACTAGCAAAAAACTATGATCACTCATAAAATCATCCAAGGCAAACTTTGAGAGAAAAATCGCAAAAGACACTAAAGACAATCACAAGGCCTTCTTTAGTTATGTTAGAAACCTGGGTGGAAACTCCCAGATATGCTCAGAGTTAGTCCAAAATGACAAAAAATACACTAAACCCACAGACATTGCCAACATTCTGGTAGACAGGTTCAGTGCAAATCCCCCCCCCCCAAAAGGAGAAATATCTATCCCAGCAGAGTGTAGCCTCCCTGACATCTCAGATGCCCAGGTGAGAGCCGACCTCACCAAAGCTAAAAACACAGCATCAATGGGACCAGACGGTGTCCCGGGTTGCGTGCTACATGAACTCCAAGAGGAACTAAACCCGCACATAAGGCTGCTGTTTAATCTTAGCCTTACTACAGGATACGTACCCAAATAATGGCATGCAGCAACAGTGGTCCCACTCCACAAAGGAGGTGCTTCTATGGACCCTGGAAATTACCACCCCATAAGCTTGACGAGCCTGGTCTGCAAAGCTATGGAGAGGATCATTATGGAACTCATAAACAAAGACATTGGGAACCTACAGACACTGGATCCTACCCAATTCGGCTTTGTCAAGGGCAGATCCTGCCTTTTGAACCTGGTTGACTTTTTTGAAACAGTCACTAAGGCCATTGATGAGGGTAAGGCAGTTCACACAGCCTACCTTGATCTTGCAAAAGCCTTCGACACAATACCCCACTTGGGCATCATAGATAAGCTCACCAGCCTAAATGTAAACCCATATGTCATAAGATGGGTTGCAAACTGGCTCAAGGACAGAACCCACAAGGTCAGAATTGCTGGAGCCATGTCAGACTCGAAGCCAGTCACAAGCAGTGTCCCACCAGGCTCAGTCCTGGGACCCCTCTTGTTCGGCATTTATTTTTCCGAGGTGCAAGCAAACATAGGAGGATTGTGGCTGACAAAGTTTGCAGATGACTGCAAACTGGGCGCCATAATTGATACTCCAGCAGACACAAGCATCCTTCAGAAAGGCCTCATAGAAATGGATAACTGGTGCCAGAGCCATGGCCTTAAACTGAACGCCAAAAAATGTATAGTCATACCCTTTGGGAAAAACAAAGTACCCACAAATTACCACATAGATGGTAATCCATTAAGTACGGAAGAAGTAATCAGGGACCTAGGGACCCAAGTTGACAGTAAACTCTCATTTGACACTCACATTGCCAAGGTGGTTAGGAAGACCTTCTATATTACCCACCTTATCATGAAAGGATTCACATCTAGATCAAAAGAGGTCATTGTGCTCCTATACTCTTCCCTTATCAGGCCCATAATTGAGTACAATGCCCCATTTGGGATGTACCTCACCCGACACCTGCAGCAGCTAGAAAGACCCCAAACATACCTCACCAAGAGGATCAGGGGTCTCAAACATATGTCATATGCTGCCTGGCTGAAGAAACTCCAGCTCTATTCAGTCGCATACCGCCTACTCAGAGGCGATCTATGCTTGATGTATAAGGCCATGTCCAATCCGGAATTAATGGACATGCTCCACCTCAGAAAATCCAAATCCACCAGAGCCACGAGAGTGAGAGATTTGAACCTCAACACAGAAATAAATAGGACGTGCTGGAGGGACAGATTCATAACCCAGAGGCTCCCTACACTCTGGAACAGAATCCCAGTCCATGTTAGGCAGAGTCCCTCACTGACTCTCTTCAAGAGAAATCTTGACGAGTGGATGGGAGATCATAGATTTACCCCGGGGGTCATCTCTGTGTCACTACTAGACAGAGGCACAGTAAACTAAACCCTAAATGGGCATAGTATTCTCATTCCAAGGGGTGGCGAAAGCCACACACACTCTGGCTAGGCTTATAAATGCCCTAGGGCAGATAGCCTAGTATGAACCTATGAACCTATGACTGTATACTGAAAGGTATACTAATGTGGCAAGATTGTTGTACTGGGGATTGTGCAAACATTATGGTATTGAAGTGGGTGAAAAACACTGGAAACATGATCCAAAAAGCATCATAGAAAATTATGAAGTTTATATCACTTGGGACCACCCATTACCAACAGTTCAAAAGATAGATGCTAGAAAACCAGATATAGTGATTCAAGAAAAGAAGGCAAGAGTAGCACTGATCATTGAAATTGCCACACCCAGTGACTACAGTGCCTTGCATAGAGAGAGAGAGAGACACAAAGTCATAAAATATCAGGATCTGCAGGCAGAAGTGAGAGCAATGTGGGAGAAAGATACCTAGACAGTTCCAATAGTAGTAGGAGCTGCAGGTCTTATAAAAAGGAATCTACAATCGTATTTAGATATGTTACCGATACATGTAACTCCGTATGAATTGCAGAAGGAGTAATTTCAGGTATACTCTCCAGTCCAGCTGGTGAACTTGGGTATCCTGAGGCAATGTTACAACTGCCTCATGTACACAGACAATCCTCTCCTCCTACCACAAAACATTAACATATGCAAGAGATGCAATTATATAGCTAAATTGGAGGCTAAGCTCTCTCCACCCAAGACTGGAACAGGCAGTCATGTGGAGAAGGTTAACACTTGCACCACACCTCCAGCCTCATATAGACATACTAAACCAGCACTGGCAAAAAATACAGATAAATACACAAAAATCATACTTGGAGGCTCTAAATAAAAACCTGCAAAAGAATTAGAGACCTCCAAAGCAGACACCCAAAAAACCTGCACCTCCCGTCACAAACCAGACAACACATAAAACACAAAATCAGTGTGCCACACAATCACAGCCCTTAAGGCAAAATAACATACCTAACACACTAGTAATAGGCGACTCTATAGTCAGGCACATTGATGTCCCACTCACTAGGCTGGACAAGGAAAAGGTTACTGTTAGCTGTCTTTCGGGAGCCAGAATCCGGCACATAACACAAGCACTCAGGTCACTCCAGAACAAGTACAAATATGACTCTGTCATTGTTCATGTTGGTGTGAATGACCTGAGATGTACCTCCCTGGACTACATGAAAAGAGACATGGAAGAGCTCTGATCATGTAGCCCAGGCGGGTATGACCCTGACCCTGAGTAGCATCCTGCCCTCACCAAGAATGATATCGCAGTATAAAGAAAAAATGATCAATTTCAACAATTGCCTAAGCTTCTGGTGTCATTCAAAGGGGACCCAGTGTCTGTCAGCCTGGGACGACATGCTCGACAAGCCTCGTTGCTTCACAAGAGATGGCTTGCACCTGTCACCCCTAGGCTTTCGAATACTAGCCAAGGCTCTTGCTACCCCCATAGTGCCTTTTTTAGGCAAGGCTCAAAAGTCAAACCCACCTCCGTAAACAGCACAAATAAAAAAATGAGGGTTATGCTACTCAATGCCAGGAGTTTAAATCTCAAAATGCAAGCGCTCAAAGCACTTCTCAGTATGGAGAACGTCGACATCTGTGCACTAACTGAAACCTGGTTCAAGGCTCCACAGAGCACCCCAGCACTACCGGGCTACAAATCATACCACACATTTCGGCCACAGAACATGGACCGAAACACAAAAGGAGGGGGTGTATCCATATCCATCAAGGATACCTACACCTCCAGGTTAGTGGCACAGCATGATACCTCTGAGATCATCCATGTGCAACTAACATTGGGTAAATCTGCAGTGCAAATTGTGGCCTGCTACAGATCACCTTCCATGACCCAGGACCACCACTCCACCTTTCTGGGGACACTGGAAAACATGAAGGTCCTACCGAACACCCTGATATTGGGCAATTTCAATTACCCTACCATTAACTGGGAAAACTACTCAAGTATAAACTCCCAGGTCCAACGCTTCCTGGAATTTATCAACTCAAATGCCCTGGATCAGCTGGTAAACTCCCCTACCAGAGGTGAAAACATATTGGATCTAGTCATCACCAACATGGGCGACAGGTGTTCTGCACTGGAGGTCAACCCATCACTGGGTAGGTCAGATCATAAACTAAACACTCTGGATGTCCACACCACCACCCCCAACCAAGGAAACCACAGTGAAAAAGAGTAGGAGGATGGCATAATGGTTAATGTGTTTACCTTACAGATGGAAGGTGCAGGGTTTGATTCTCACATGGGGTAATTGGCTAGGCTTGAAATGGCTCATAAGGGCAGTTAGCCTAGTTCTAACCTATGAAAAACTTTTCTATAGCAAACTTCACCTTACTTAAGACAGAGGTGGTAAGTTTCACAGCCCCAACACTAAAGGATAACAGTGTCCAAGATGCAGGAAACTTTACAAATGCACTCTATGAGCACCTACAAGGATGCATAGATAGTGCCATCCCTAGCCAAACTAAGACTCACTCCCCTAAGAGAAAGAAACCAGTCTGGTGGACCCCTGACATAAACAGGCTATACAATAGAAGGAGGAAACTAGGTCAGAATTAAAAGCAAATCCCAAGAAGGAAAGACATCCCTGATCAGTATCAGTAAGAAACTAAGGTCCTTCATAAAATCGCTAACTTCAAAAGAAAAATAGCCAAGGATTCAAAAGATAACCACAAAGCCTTCCTTAGCTATTTCAAGAATCTAAGTGGCAACTTGCAGATATGCTCTGAGCTAGTGCAAAATAGGACAAAATATACTGAACCTACTGATATTGCCAACATCCTGGCAGATAGATTCAGTGCAAACTTCACCCCCCTCTCACCCCCAAAAGGGTCCACAACAATACTGGAAAAGTGTAGTTCCCCATAAATCACAGATGCACAGGTGAAAACAGCCCTTTCAAAAGCCAAAAGCACAGCGTCAATGGGGCCAGATGGTATCCCAGGCTGCTTCTTGCATGAACTACAGAATGAACTAACCCCCCCCACCTAAACACACTGTTCAACCTCAGCCTCTCCACAGGCTACATGTCCATAGAATGGTGCACAGCAACGCTTATTCCAATCCACAAAGGAGGGTCCACAACTGACCCTGGTAACTATCGCCCCATAAGCCTGACTAGCCTGGTCTGCAAGGCTATGGAGAGCATCATCATGGAACTCATTAACAAAGACATTGGGAACCTCCAAACACTTGACCCGACCCAGTTCGGCTTTGTTAAGGGCAGATCATGCCTACTAAACCTGGTTGACTTCTTTGAGATAGTCACCAAGGCGATAGATGAGGGGAAGGTGGTTCACACCCTACCTTGAACTCGCCAAGGCTTTTAACACCATTCCCCATTCAGGAATTATAGAAAAACTCACCAGCCTGAACATAAACCCCTACGTCATGAGATGGGTTGCCATCTGGCTTACAGACAGAACTCACATGGTAAGAATAGCAGGCTCCAGGTCCTACTCTAAACCAGTCACAAGTGGTGTCCCACAAGGCTCAGTCCTGGGACCCCTGCTGTTCGGCATATACTTCTCAGAAGTACAGGCAAACACAGGATGGACTATGGCTAACCAAGTTCATCGATGACTACAAACTGGGAGCCATAATTGACTTTCCGGCTGACACAGACATTCTCCAAAAGGACCTTAGTGAGATGGACACCTGGTGTCAAAGTCATGGTCTCAAGCTAAATGCCAAAAAAATGCATAGTCATCCAATTTGGGAAAAACAAAAAACCCATGAATTACCACATAGGTGGCAGCCTCCTTAATACAGAAGAGGTAATAAGAGATCTGGGGACCCAGGTAGATAGTAATCTCTCCTTTGACAATCATATTGCAAAAGTAGTTAGGAAATCCTTCTGTGTAGCCCATCTAATTACTAAAGGGTTCGCATCTAGAAATAAAGAGGTTATAGTGCCCCTCTACTCGTCACTCATCAGACCCATCATAGAGTACAATGCCCAATTTGGGATGTACCTCACAAGACACTTCCAACAGCTGGAAAGACCACAAAAGTATCTCACCAAGAGGATTACTGGCCTCAAACATATGTCCTATGCAGCCCGACTGGAATAACTCCGGCTGTACTCAGTGGCATATTGCTTACTCATAGGTGATCTCTGCCGGACTTACAAAGCCAAGTCCAACTCAGAATTGATGGACCTGCTCCACCTAAAGAAATCCAAGTCACTGCGAGCCACTCTCATTAGTGAGCTAAACCTCACCACAACAATAAATAGAATATGCTGGAGGGATAGATTCCTGTCACAGAGACTCCCCATGCATTGGAACAAAATTCCTAACTAAAGTAAGCAGAGCCCCTCACTAACACTCTTCAAGAGAAACTTTGATGAGTGGATGGGTAACAGAAAATACATCCCTGGGATCACTTCATTGGCTCTTCTTGACAGAGGCTCAGTCAATTAATCAATGGGGCGGCGAAAGCTGGAACACTCTGGCTAGGCTTATAAATGCCTTCAGGCAGATAGCCTAGTACCTAACTATGAACCTATGAACCTATTACTGGGCACATTGCGGGTGTTCTGAAGAGCACTTTTGACTGTCATCAAAGATTGAAACAATACTAATTTCATGAACTTTAATCATACTTTGACTTAGGAATGGGGTCCGTTTCCATCATGGTATTAGAAACCGAAAAGACTTGGAGAAATTAAAAAAGCAGATTTAGAGGGTAGCATTCTAGGTACTGCTTCAATGTGAGGGCTTAGTTGGTAACCCCAGGCACTACATAAATGATTTATAATCTGACACTCACTACATCACAACTATTTAGCTTTTAAATAAAGCTGAAATTATCACCTGGAGTAACATGTGGAGCTCAGCCATTCCCCAATGGGGAAACCCACATTTTATTTTTGATGGCTCCCCATTCTGTAATCCCGAATGGGCAGGTCAAGGCATTCAATGGCTCTTTGGTTTAACAACCAGGCCAAATGGAAAGAAGATCATATGCAGTTTTGCAGACCTTAGAAAATAGATGGGGGTTAGCATCTACATCCTTCTAGCTGGTTATCACACAAACCTTTAGCTTAGATCTAGGATCCAGAGATCTCCCTTTACAGATCACCTATCTTTAAATGCTTTTCAAAATCTGTCTGAATGGAAAAGCTGGGGACGATGACATTGAACACTGTAAACTTTGCACATCTCAACTTTATGAAATGACCCTTATAAGTCTAACACTTTAACCAATTTATTCAACAGGGACCTGTACATAAGGGATCCAGCTCCCAAGCTTTTATTACCCCTTTATCAGAGAGATTGGATGGCAGAGCTGACTCTCCTATGTGTTGGAGAAAATAGTACATTTTATCCATTAGGGATGCAGGGTGCTGTCTAAGGGCAGCACTGGAGACTATCATGTTAGTTTCACTTTCTCAAGTTGTGAGACAATAGATCTTAGCATGACTCACACATTTTGAAAGTGTCCCCCTGTTTCCCAGTTATGGGGTGTAGTGATCACCTGGATAAAGACATTTTTGAATACTTCTTTACAATTTTCCAAAAAGGCTCATTTGTGGGAGACCTTCAGACATTTCCAGGTGCTAGCAAAGTAAGACAGTCATGAATGCTACAACTCTCAGCAGTAACAAGTACCTATATTGCCTCAGAATGTCAGACTCTCTCCTGTCTCTCAGTAAATAAACTCCATTTGTGGATTTTACAAAGGGGGCAGAAACTTTCTAAACTGCCTTGCAAGCCTCTTGAAACTATTAAGAGCATGTGGAAAACTAGGTCACAAGAGTCTTTTTAGACTTTGGCTGACTAGACAGGCTGATGTATTCACTAATGTTTAGTAATTTCAGACCATCACATTCACATGCAATGAAGTTATCACGTCCTCATTCCCCTTCTGATTTATGTCTACTCCTAAGCCTTTTCTGATCGCACATAAAAAGCGTCTCTTCCTGTTTTCCTTTCTTATTGTATATTGTTACTATTCTGTAGATCTATTGTTTATCATGATGCAAATGCAATGGAAGTTATTATTCAGCTCTTGTATTCAAATTGATTGTCTTTGTTTTGCTGAGTTTATACATATTATTCATGAATTTAGTGTTAATAAAATGTTTACAAAAAATGTATTCTCATCATGCCCTTTAAATCAAAACTTCTTAAGTTCGTAGGCTTATAGGCAAATACTAGGCAATAATTCTATAGATCATTACAAACCTAGTCAAAAAACATATTTAAAACATTTATCCAGCCATGGACTGGAGTGGGGATATTCACAAATTATTATCCAATGGCTGTACAGAGAATTTCTCCCCCTGGGAGATAAAAGGGTTGCTTTAATGAGGTTGCAAGTCACACAGAGGAAGACTTTTGAAAGATACGTCTGCATATACATCAAATATCTATGCAAAGCAGTTGGCTTTCTTTGAGAAAGTTGCCAAGGTACTTGGGAAAGTGCCACCCACTAAGTTTATAGTCATACTGACAGATTTCAGTGCTTATGTACGGAATGAAAGAGATATCACTAATCTCAGAAAATCAGATTTAAACAAACTGGAGTCCTGCTATAACAAAATCACAAGATTTGCTACTAACCTCCCTTACAGATCTCCTTACAGATCACATCACTACACAGCACTTCATAAACTAAATTGAATTGAACTACCCAATCTCTTGTCCCTCAACCAACTAACTTTGATTAATTCCGTCTTCCACCATTCAGACAACTGTCCAGCATTCGAGAGCTTAGTGCAGCTAAAATCTGACACTCTCTATATCACAACTATTTAGCTTTTAAATAAAGCTAAAATTATCACCTGGAGTAACATGTGGAGCTCAGCCATTCCCCAGTGGGGAAACCCACATTTTATTTTTGATGGCACCCCGTTCTGTAATCCCGAATGGGCAGGTCAAGGCATTCAATGGCTCTTTGGTTTAACAACCAGGGCAAATGGGAAGAAGATCATATGCAGTTTTGCAGACCTTAGAAAATAGATGGGGGTTAGCATCTACATCCTTCTAGCTGGTTATCACACAAACCTTTAGTTTAGATCTAAGATCCAGAGATCTCCCTTTACAGATCAGCTATCCTTAGATGCTTTTCAAAATCTGAGTCTGAATGGAAAAGCTGGGAACGATGACATTGAACACTGTAAACTTTGTACATCTCAACTTTACCAAATGACCCTTATAAGTCTAACACTTTAACCAATTTATTCAACAGGGACCTGTACATAAGGGTTCCAACCCCCAAGCTTTTATTACCCCTTTATCGGAGAGATTGGATGGCAGAGCTGACTCTCCTATGTGTTGGAGAAAATAGTACATTTTATCCATTAGGGATACAGGGTGCTGTCTAAGGGCAGCACTGGAGACTATCATGTTAGTTTCACTTTCTCAAGTTGTGAGACAATAGATCCTAGCATGACCCACAAATTTTGAAAGTGTCCCCTTGTTTCCCAATTATGGGATGTAGTGATCACCTGGATAAAGACATTTTTAAATACTTATTTACAATTTTCCAAGAAGGCTCATTTGTGGGAGACCTTCAGACATTCCCATGTGCTAGCAAAGTAAGACAGTCATGAATGCTACAACTCTCAGCAGTAACAAGTGCCTATATTGCCTCAGGATGTCACACTCTCTCCTGTCTCTCAGTAAATAAACTCAATTTGTGGATTTTGCAAAGGGGCAGAAACTTTCTAAACTCAAATGGCAGGCCACTAAGATCCTCCAACAAACTACTACTCAAAGTAACTAAATCTAATAATTGTTATGGTAACTCTCTATTCTTCCACCATATATCTAAGTCCTGGAATTCCATGCCTCAGACAATACTAAATTCTAGCAACACATCCAAATTTAAATTGCTGCTTAAGGAACACCTAACCAAAAACTGACTTTGCTCCTGCACTAATCATTCTGTCCTTCCTTGTTCTTACAACCCAAATATCTCTCCCCTTACTAAATTCTAACATCCAAACTATCCCTTCTCTCATGGCATTCCAATTTCTTTCTACCTATCTCAAGCTCACTACTGCTATTATTTTTATCTTCCTCAGGGGTGGCTCATACTATTGGACTGCAGGACTGTAGTTCCCCCCCCCAGCTGAAAATGAAACATAAAAAGAAAAAAGAAAATAAAAAAATAACATGAAAGGACTCCCAGAACATACTCTGCGCATCCATGCAAGCATTCCCGGCACTACACACGCATGCGTGCAGAATCCAGCCTGAGTTAAGAGCAGTCCGGATTAGACAGAAGACAGCAGACTGCAGAAATGCCCAGACGTCTGTGCAGGACTCACGTAGACTGGAAGGGGACCGGACTGCAACATCTGCAGGCTGTATATGTAGCGCAGGAATGTTTTAATTGCAGGGATTAGGAAGTTAGCTGGCTCGCAGGAATGTTTGGATTAAGAATGATCTGGGACTTACAAAGCAAGCAGGGAATCCTCAATGGAGCTGGCTGGGACTTATTCTTCAAAAGATAAGGTGTGTGTGTGTGTGTGTGTGTGTGTGTGTGTGTGTGTGTGTGTGTGAGATGCCCCAGATAAATATACCTGGTGGCTAGAGAGACTACAGTAGTAGTTAGAGAATAACTCAGACTCAAACCCTGTACCTTGGGTACAGGTAGCAAGAGCCTGATTCCCTACCTACCATCACTTGTAAAAACAGCTCATATTTTTGCCTCATATTTTTGTTCTGTTCTGTTCCTCATAAAATCTGTGGTTTTCTGGATTTAATTCACTGAATAATGACAGACATTCAAATTTTGGACTTCATATTCTTCACAAAGTACATGGTAACACAAAACCTTTTATTCTAGCAATTTTCTAAGTTTATAAGCTCAATATCTGAAATGTGTCACTATTTTTGGGGCTGTATTCCCCCATTATTGGCTTTGTCCAGTTTTTTTGTGCTAGGAGGTTGAGAGCTATGGTGAGAACTGAATTCACTGAATATGCTTCAGGGCTGTATTCCCCCATTGTTGGCTTTGTCCAGGTGTTTTGTGCTAAGAGGTTTAAAGCTATGGTGAGAATGGAATTCACTAAATGATAACCATTTACCATTTCAGTCTTTGCATGTTTCAAGAAACAGTTGATTTGACATAATGGTATGTTGCTCTGACTGTAGTGCACAGGGTCCTGGGTTCAAGAGTTAGCAGTGAAATGCATGGTGGTAACACAGCATTTCATTCTAGTAACATTCCAAGATTATACAAGCAATCTTTAAAATGTGTCCCTGGTTTTTGAGCTTTGGCTTTATCCAGATTTCTTGAGTTGAGAGATACAGTTGGGTGTCAAGTGGATTTTAGAAGGAGCTGAGAGCTTCAGGGGAAGAGAATTTTAGTGCTGCTTATGTTGAGTCTGCTTGCATTGTTAGTAGCACAACAGGCAGTATAGTTGTTTTTGATGCAGTTGGCTGTGAGTTCTACTCCCACAGTATGTCGATACATTGCTGATACCGCACTGTGTTGTACTTTTACAGGGGGTGGATGCTGTCATCCTGAGAATTTCCTCTTTGGTGGAGATACCTAGTAACTATGAACCTGTTATCAGTTTGCCATCCATTCCCTATTGCAATATTACTAGCTTATCATTTTTTAATGTAACATAGGCAATTTATTCCTCGAGGGCAACAGGCACTTTATTTGCAGATGAAACAATGAAGTATAACATTGTTTGCTAGCAGAAACCTCTTCATTAGTTACAGATCTCTTTAATGTGGAATTGTTTAGATATCTTTTACTTCTGCAGAGATTGTGCAGATGTACTGATACTGGTGGATTGTAGAAGTTTGAGTAGACTTTTATGATGGAAATGTTCTGAATTGGGCAGATTTGTCATTATTGGTGCATGCATTTTGTTTCATTGTTTACTGGAAAAATATTCAAAACAATAAATTTAAAACACCCTTTAACAACTGCACTGTATTATACAAGGAATATAATTTAATACAATCAGGAAGGTGTATCAAAGAACACATGTATGTTTCCTGTGCAAGGGGCGTATGATTTGAAAACAGCCCATAGTTAATCTTTATCTGCCACTAGCCAAATGTATTTTCTTTGAATATGGGTTTCAATGCTGTTTCAATGAATGTGAGTTTCAAGGGCAGAGAAGTTTTAATGTTAAGTCTGTTTTCATTGTGAGACTGAATTCCTTTGTTTAGCAGATGTCTATTAGTGATTGTGCTGTAAAATGTAAAATAAAACTTTTAAATGAAATCCAAATCATCGTAGAAGTAAAGCAGTATGCACATTATAGTGTTTATGGTAAATGAGATAAAATAGCCAAATAATGGGACATTGTAATGGTTGCAGGGGGAAGGCCCCATTTGACCAAACTCAAAGACAGCTCCAGCTGAACTATATCTCTCAACTGTCCAGATTTTTGCAGAATGAATAGATTTTTGCTTCTTATTTTTGGTTTGTTCCTCATAAAATGTGTGGTTTTCTGGCAAATCATTTAGGAATGAAGTCACTAAATAATGACAGATACAGTTTCAGACTTCATACCCTTCAGAAAAATGCATGCTAAAGCAAGATCTGTTATTCTGTCAACTGTCCAAGTTTATAAAAGAGCAATTTTAGCACTGTTTCTATGTTCCCCAATATATTTGGCCGTGTCCAGATTTCCTGCGTTAAAAGGTTGAGAGGTACATGCAAATAAATTGCTTTATAAAATTAGGTATATCCAAACTTCTCAACTGTCCCCAATTTTGGCTCAAAGTGTTGCTCTCCCCCTAATAATCCCTCTGCAAAATGACAAATTTGGAAAAAATCATGGAGGGTTTACAGTTAATAAGTAATTGTAATGATCAGAGTTATAGATTACTTTTAATTTCAGAAATGCATGTAGATTCTCTTATTTTGTCAGCCACTCACATTAGTACTAATATTAAAAAGTGTCCCTTCTTTCATAGGTTCCCCAGCTGTATTGTGTGGCTATTTTATATTTTTACATCACATTTGTGGTCTGTTTTTCATAAAAAATTGGTTTTCTGGCAAATTAGTGGCAAATCATTAAAGACTGAAGTTAGAAAATAATGACAGACATTTGAGTTTCAGATTTCATACCCTTCAGAAAATTCATACTAATGCAAGACTTTACTATTCTATTATCTTTCTAAGTTTATAAGAGAAATATTTAAAATTGTCCTTATTTTTGGGCCTTTGTCCCACTTCTATTGATGGTTTTGTCCAGATTTCTTGCTCTGAGGTTGAGAGGTATGACAGATGTGTCAGGGTCATCACCGTCAGCCAGAGACATTTCAAATTGTGACATACTTGTACCCCACTCCCCCATGTAGTGACTCTGGATGTGTCCAAGCAAGGAAAGGAGCAGTTATACAGTGTAAGTATGCAGAGTGTCCACCCATCCAAGGTAGGCACAAGTACTACAGTGGCTTTTCATCTGTCCTTGATTTTGCAGAATGTTCTGGTTTTCTGTCATATTTTTATACTGTTGATTTATGCTTCTTATTCAGAAAATGGATGTTGCTGCAGTACCTGTTGGCCTGTGTTTAACTAGCAATGATTTAATGACCATCAGGTAAGCTTATCTGAGATTGTAAGATGCAAGTAAGCTTTAATAAGCATACTGTTAAAGAATTATCAACATTGAAAGCCTTTTTGTTGTTGCTATGCAGAGAATATTTACATAACTATATAGTGTATAAGTCTTGGTTTAATTTGATTAATAGCTTTAAAGCTAAATTTATGCCCAGAGAGGTCACAGTTGACCTTCAGCCAGTAACTTGCTATTCCAGTAACTTCAATCTCAATTTTAACATTGATCAACATATTAATGCTAATGTTAACCCACAATCTAACTACAAAACCAGTTTTATTACAACCTATAGTAAAGATAGTACAAATGTATGTTCTATATTGTACAAAAATTGGGTTTTTATTAGCAGAGACAGTTAGTTATCTCCTTGAAAAGTTAGGTAATTCCACCAGTATAGTGTTTAGAAGGGGGTCTAATTTAAAGAATTTATTACAAACTGATTGTTCATCATACCGCAATAGAAATGTGGGTATGTTCAGTTGTGGTGCATGTAGAATGTGCAAATATATTGAAGTAGGAGCGTCTTTCACCATTAATAATTAAAAAATTAAACGTAACCATAAATTGAACTGTGAATCTAAATCAGTGATATACATCGCAAAGTGTAATAACTGCACAGCATTTTAAGTTGGTAAGAGGGATCGTAAGTTCCGTGAGAGAATATATGAACATATATATGCTATAGATAAAAATAAATGTGAAAATGCTTTAGCTAAACATTCCCACTTAAGTGGTGGGCATACATTTAGCTTTAAAGCTATTGATCAAATTAAACCTGATGTTCGGGGTGGGTCAACAACCCTGTTCCTAGAGGAATGTGAATTAGTTTGGCAGTTGCTGTTAAATGCTTTTTATTTTCCGGGTTTAAATGAAGCCTGTAGCATCTCTTGTTTATTGAAACTGAAGAGTTAAAATAGATATGTTACTTGTTACATTTACTAATCAATTTTATTAGAATGATTTTTAAATAAAATGTGTTTATATTTATTAATAATTAGAAGACATGTTTCATTACATGTATTATTGATTTTGTAGTTTTATGAGTGTAAGTTGCTATTGCATAATAATGGGTACCTTTTATGTTTTAATTTAACTACGGGATGAACTTCAACATTTTGTCTATACTGTTACTTTAAAATAGTATCCACCAGTGGAATTTTGATCTGACTGTCGGCCTTTGAACATGTGATACTCTGTTCCTTCTATTTAAAAATCTTTTTGAACACCTGTATATTTTTCTGTTTGTTGTAATACTATTTCTGAAGAAGTTACCGCATTTGCAGTGATGAAAAGTGCTTCAAGTTTACAATATTAAACTGTATATTTTGTAAGTTTTCCACCTTGGTCTTCAGGACTTGATTTTTTAAGTTTGTCTTGTGCTTCCTCGTTGGATACCAGTTTGTTTTGTGTATTTAATTAAAGTCCCAGTTTTTGCACTTTTTATACAGCTCCAACCCTTTCTAGTTGGCTACACCCCTTCTCATTGGCCCCACCCATTCAGCTGTCTCCTGCAGCCCCCCCCCCTTTGATTTGAAGTCACCAGACTCTACTGATCTACCTATCTTAAGCTTCTTACAGCTTCATCATATTCCCTCCTTCTTGTATTTCACCTCAATATTGCCTTAGCTATCACTGTTTAGAACAAGTAACATTTGGCATACCAACAATCAGCCATATCCTTGTTCATATACCATACATGTATTTCATAAATATTTACTACCAAAACCATGATATTGCTCTACTGATCAGTCATATCTCTATAATGGCACAAGCTATTTTATGCTAGTTAGCTTTCTTTTTTTCCCACTTTATATTACTTTCTCAATTTGTATTGTTTATGTATAAACTGTTTTCTACCTACATTTACCAAAGTTATGTATTCTTGATTGTTATCGATTTCTTGTATTATTTGTAATGTGTTTTGTAATGCAGCTTTTCTCCCCTAGCCTCCACTGAAAAAGGACCACTGGCCCAGTCAGACAGCCAGAAACAAATGTAAAATAAATAAAAATAAATAAATATATGGAGTAAAGTAATTGAAAGGAACAGTCTTCCAGATATATGGCCAGACAGCAAGTTTTGACTAGACTTCTTCCCAATTCATGAATTTTTAAAACCAGCACCAAATTCAAATAAAGAGATCTTCATACATATACTTAGTACTAGCACATCTAAGGTTAAAGATTTGTGCTAGATATTGTGGTCATACCAATACACATGGAGACTGTACATTGTGCAGACCTGTGTAAAGATATGGGAAAACCTGTCAAATGATTACTACTTGCTGTTGAGTTATATTTACAGGACTGGGCTTCAGACAGACAGATTTGTAAGGCCCAAATGAATAGTCTCCTCTGAAAATATAGTGAAGGTTTCTGTACAAGATACATTCAGCTACTACCACTGAGAGGACTGTATTTTGAGTGAGGCCTGGGACATTGAACCTAAATGGACCTTATCCAGGGACACAGTTACATAAATTACTTAGATGGTAGCAAGTAGCTGTGGCCAGAAGTGGCCAGTGTCCATCATGGTGATAGCTACAGGTGTCACGGGTAAACGCTAGTGGTGAGGAAAACTGTCAAGCTAAAAGAGATGGGCTTCCAGGTAATGCCTGGTGAGAGCTGTCTAGTTTGACTGAGAGGTGCCAGAAGGCTTAGAAGACCACAATGACTGCAGCTGCCAAAACAAAAACTTGTACAAGGAAGACATTTATAGACCCTGTGGAAAAAGGTAACTTGAGTGATCTTTGCTTATAACTAATGGCAAAGGAAAGCATGAGACTGACAAGTAGCGTGGGACAGTGGCCACAGTCTAGTGCTCACTAGACTCTGGCTTAGAGCAGCGACCACAGTCTGGTAAGTACTGAACTGATCTGTGGTGATAATGTGAGTACTGAGTTCTTGGAAAGAGCTCCCAGCTTACTGATCAGTCTAATCTTCCATTCTCACCTAAGATCATTACTTCTAGATATTGAGTGAAAGAATGAGATCACGTATATAAATGGTGAAAATGAGGTTTCTTTACAGGATTGCTGATTTTATTCTCTTTGTGTCAGGGTGAGGAGCATTGTGGTCATGGGGAGCACCACATCGAGGCATGTTGTGGCACATTCCTCAGCTGTGAAATAGGGGTCTATATTATAACCTCAAACAATTAAAAGAGTGAATGCTCTTTAACTGACCCCTTAAAATCGAAAGCACTAAATCCGGAACACACGGAACAACGATTTTTTCCCCAGGGAAAATATCACTGGTCCATTTTTGGCACTTTGCCATTTCCTCCACTATGGTGCTATCTCAGGTTGGTATATTTAAGTAGGGGGGTGCCCCCCACTTTATTTTGTCTTTGGATTTTTTTTTTTTTTTGCTTAGCAACAATTTTTTTCCCCCGGGGGAAAAAAAAATCGCTGTTCCGCGTGTTTTTGGGATTTAGTACTTTCAATTTTCAGGGGTCGATTAAAAGAGCATTCGCTCTTTTAATCATTCAAAGTTATAACACAGACCTGTGAAACAGCGTGCCCTAGTGAGTGCCCCACTCCTCAGCAATATTCAAAGATATTTTTTTTAAGTTTTGCATTTGTGTGCAAACAAGTACATGAAAAATAATCCAAGCCATGTCCATAAATGTGGAAAAAGATTATTATTCCTTACCTTCCCCATAATTATAGCAACAAGACATTGTAGACAACCATGCTCTATTAATATGCAGTCTGTTATAAGCACCTGCAATTGGCTACCCTGACAAGTAATCATAGCACTTCCCCTGGACTGGCACATAGGAGCTGTAGACATACAACTCTCGTAGAACCTTTTCACATACGATGACTTTATGTCTGGCAGTGCCAGTGGACTGAAATAAAAGTAGTGGAAGTCACTGCAACCAATTTTATACCTATATAAGGTATTGTCAGTTTTGACTTCCACTGCTTTTTAAATGCTGGTGATGGTCTTTACTTTCCATTTTTTCCATTGTCAGCACTTCACTGAACTAAAACAAGCTGTGGATATCACTACTGCTTAGTCTTTCCTATACAATGAGTTGGCAGTAGTGACTTTCACTGTTTGTTTTTAAATTGTTGCAATGTTTTTATGTTTTCCCAGTTTTCTGCTTACATTTTAATGTACAAAAAAGCAGAAGTCACAACTGCCTAGCCTTCATCTGTATAGAGCATAGGCAGTAAGGACTTCCACTGATTTTTTTGAATGAAGTTTACAGGAGGAGGTGGAGGAGGAGGCTATGAAGGTGAAAATCTGGCCATGAGCAGCAAGTTGTCTGTGGCTCCTCTGCCATTATTAGTGCTGAGCCTTAATTGATCTGCATGGACCAATGCTCTATCCTGGTTAACAAATACAAGTAAATATATTTAGCTGTTTGCTAAGTGTGTCCGTTTTCTGTTCTTGTTAGTGCTGGCAATACTATTTTGATAGTTGGTTATCATGCAAACCAAATTTTGAGTTCTGTTTGGTATGGTGCAGGTCTCTCTGCCTCTCTTTCCTAGACATACCTCTCAAATGTCCCAGATTTTGCAAAACAATCCTGATTTTGCCTCATATTATGTTGTCACATTATGTAAACAAGCAATGATGCCCAATAGGATGGGCATTACAGTCAAATAACAGACCACCAGGGGTGTTGTGAAGCCCAGTACTGCAGACAGGTGGCCTCTCCACACCCCAAGAAGAGCTATTATTTCCCTGTAAATCAGTTAGAAAATGGACTGTCTGTTAAATGTTTTTGTATTTGTTTTATTATTAGTGTTTTATATTTTGATGTAAAATACTTCCCCCACCTCATGTTTCAAAGTTGGTGAAGTATATGATATTTGTGTTGCTGTATCTTACTTCAAAATGTACATTATATAAGAATTTAATAATGTGTACACCCACAATCAGTTACATATATTCATGGAAAATAATGCTGAACACTGTTGTTGTTCTTTTGGCTTTTCCTAGTTAGGAGTGGCCACAGCAGAACTCCAGTCTGCAAATGATTGGCAGTAGATGTTTTATGGGTGCCAGCTCAACACCCAACCTTCAGCAAAGGCACACCCATTCTACACATATCTTTCAAATGCCACTCGACCACAGGGAGGACATGCAGACTCCACACAGAAGGCACTTCAGCCAAGAATCAAACAGGAGAACTTCTTGCTGTGAGGCAACAATGCTATCGCTGCACCACCACAGCTTAATGCTGAACAATACTGAATCATAATAATTCAACATAGTAACTGCCACAACTCATCATTACATCCCCTGGATGTGGAACACTACCTCTCATAATGTGGAACCAATGGGCAAAATATAGAACATTCACTAATATTGACGATGAAGCTCTTTTGTTAAATTATTATGATTCAGCAATACTGAATCATAATAATTCAACAAAAGAGCTTCATCGTCAATATTAGTGAATGTTCCATATTTTGCCTATTGGTTCCACATTATGAGAGGTAGTGTTCCACATCCAGGGGATGTAATGCTGAGAGTTATGGCAGTTACTATGTAATGAAAGACATTTAAGTTATGGGCTTCATATTCTTCACAAAATGCATGATGAAGCAAAACCTGTAATTTTAGCAACTTTTTAAGTATACAAAAGTAATAGTTAAAAGTTGCCACTGATTTTGGACCTTTGTTTTCCATTATTTTTTGTCTTTGTGCCTGATTCTTAAGAACTATGATGAGTTCCCTGTGGCAGCACCTTCAACCCTAAAGTAGCAAGTTGAAGTACATTGTTGAGTTTATTTTTTTACTACTTTTAAATGGAAAGGCAACATAGCTGCTAACATACCCAGAGCTGAATCATGGTGAAATGGGGCTCTAGGCAGGGTAGTAGGTCAGCAATGTCCTACTAACCCCCCACCCCCGCGGCAGCCTCCTCCCCAGGCATTTCAGTGTTCCATTACATGGCTATTTCTCCCCAGTTACCGTAAACACTGTTCAAACCTGTCAATGTGCTTACTGCTTTCTTATTTACTTCTAAAATGATTACAGATATTGAAATAAAAAAGCACATACACTAATAGCCATTTGCTAAACAATACAGCCTCACAATGAAAACACACTTAGCAGTGCACCTCTCTGCCCTTGAAACTCACATTCATGGAAACAACATTAAAATCCACATACATAGAAAATGCATCTGGCCAGTGGAGGATTAAGTTTTCCTTTAGGCTGTTTTCAAATTATAGACTCTTTGCACACATTTTTAGGGCCATGCATACATGTATGTGTTCTTTGATTCACCTTCCTGATTGTATTAAATTATATTCCTTGTATAATAAAGCACCACACCACTTGTTAGAATGTGTTTTAAATTTATAGTCTTGAACATTCTTTCAGTAAGTAATAAAACAAAATGCATGAACCAATAATGACAAAACTGCCCATTTCAGAAAATACAAACCACAAAAGGCCACTCAGACTTCTGTCATTATAATCCACCCAACAGCAGTCATTAAGCACAATCATTGCAAAAGTAAGTCATCTGAATAATTTCACATTAAAAAGATCTGTAACTAATGAAGACTTTGCTACTGGCAAACAATTTTACATTTTGGTATTTCCTTTACAAATTCAGTGCCTTCTGCCCTTGAAGAATTAATTGCCTATGTTACATAAAAAATTGATAAACTGGTAATATTGCAATAGGGAATGAATGGAAAATCAAAAACAAGTTCATAGTTACTAGGGATCTCATACAAAGGAGGACACACTCAGAAATGCAGAACCCCTACCCCCCCTTTAAAATGCACCAAATAACCAGCAATCACAAAGGGCACTGCAGTATCAGCACCCCATATACATGGTGTGGGAATGGAATCCACAGCCTTCTGCACCAAAGGCAGTTATACTACTAACACTGCTTTCATATTCTACCGCACAAATAGTGACTGCCATTTGCTAACCAAAGCAGTTAGTTGCACATTGAAAACAGACTTAACGTGAGCAACAGTAAACTTCTCTTCCCTTGAAACTCACAATTCTGTGAAAATGTACTGAAACTCATAATTTCCAGAAAATGAACTGAAACTCATAATTTCCACAAAATATACTGAAACTCATAATTCCCTGAAAATGTATTGAAATTCAGACTCA
>NC_056737.1:56602997-56642997 GCF_019279795.1 Protopterus annectens | reverse complement strand
TTTCAACTTCAACGTGTTCCCTCTGCACTCATTTGTTCTCTGCTACATAAACTTAAACCATCCTCTCCATCTGCTGACTATCTACCTGCTATGTATCTAAAAGTTGCTGCTAATGCACTGACCTATCCCATCTCTATCCTGATTAACAGAACCATTGAAGAAGGCTACATTCCTTCTCTCTGGAAAATATCTCATGTTATTCCCCTTCATAAAGGAAGAAAATCAACTGAACTCTCTAACTACCGACCCATAGCCTTGCTCTCTCCTCTTGCTAAAATCATGGAAAAATGTGTCCAAAAGCAACTTCTGAAACACCTGTTAACTAACAATCTGCTAGCTAATTGTCAACATGGTTTTAGACCCTACCATAGCACCACCTCTGCCCTCCTCTCCTTCACAGACTGCATAAATAAAAATAGGAACAATAATACCCTTAGCTCTGCTATATTTATTGACCTATCCAAAGCCTTTGATATGGTCAATCACGAAATCTTGTTACACTTACTTAAATCATTTGCACTTGACACAAGCTCAATTAAATGGTTCCACTCTTACCTGCACAACAGAAAACAGACGGTGAGGTGGCAAAATAACTTATCCAACCACCTCCCCATTACTCTAGGAGTCCCCCAGGGCTCAATTCTTGGCCCTCTCCTCTTTTCAATTTTCATTAATGATCTCCATACTCATATTTCTCCTGCCACCTGTATACAATATGCAGATGATTCTACTTTAATCTGTTCTGCCTCATCCCCCTCTGTACTGCACTCTCTCACCCAAAAGACTTTTGAAACTGTAGAATTTTGGTTCCTCAAACAATGCTTAATTTTGAACCCCAAAAAAACCAAATTATTACTCTTCTCACCAACCCGAAAATCCTCTCCACTGAATTTCTGTGTCACATCAAGTAATGACATGAACATATCACCCGATCCAACTACCAAACTTCTCGGAGTTGAAATAGACAACAATCTGACCTTTGACACACAAATCAACAATACTATAAAATTAGTTAACAGAAAACTAGGCTCCCTCTATAGAATTAAACCATTCCTTACTCCACATGCCAGAACTTCCATTGCCCAGACCCATCTTATCTCCACTCTCCTGTACGCCTCTCCCATCTACACTTCAATGTACAAAGCTAACCTCAGCAAACTGTCTGCTGCCTACAACAATACTGCCAGATTTGCCACTAATTCTACTTTTAGAACTCACCACTGCCAAAACTTAAGGCAACTACGATGGCTAGAGCTACAAAACCAAATTCTATTTCACCAGATCTCCTTAGCCCACAAAATCCTTTACAAACCCATAAACACACCCATTCTCACATCACTTATCACTCCATACTGCAATCTTAAAAGCCTTCGCTCCTCCGACAAACTACTTATATCAACTAGTAAACCCAATAACTCAGCTGGCAAATCCTTGTTCTCCAACACAGTAGGAAAAACCTGGAATACTCTTCCTCACAATCTCACAGCAATCTCCTCTCTTCCCTGCTTCAAATCCCAACTCAAAACACACCTCAAAACCCACTGGCTCTGCCCCTGTAGAAACCCTGAATAGATTACCTTGGGTATCTAGGTACTCTCAACTTCTCTGCTGTAAATAACTACCTTTCCTCAGGTATCTAGGTACTAGAAAAATTTTCTTTATATTTTTTTCTTTTTTACTTTCTCTAGCTCTAGAAACTCCTAACAAAATACACTCTCTATTTTCTTAACTTCTGCCTTTTAATATCTAATGATTTTGACATATATATTATAACCATGTTTAATGTTTTACCTGATATTACAAATGCTTGCATGTGGAGCTTTTCTCCCCGGGCCTCTGCTGAAAATGGACATATATCCTGTTGGACCAGCCCGGTCAACAAATGTAAAATAAATAAATAAAATAAATATATATTTGTATGTACGAGAAAACAATTATTTTATTTATCATGCTGTGAAAAAGTGGCATTGTTACTTTGTGTTCCATATTGTCAGTGGCTGTGCTGTGTTCATATTATAAAGAGAGAGGCTTGAGAGTAATTGAAGGCTGTCAATAAAAGAAAACAAATGGCAGGCTGAGGTTGATCAAATTAAAATGACCATTGCTGTGGCTTGGTGGGGGTAATGTATTGAGCTTAGTATATAAAAGCATCTAGCTGAAGCAAATTACTGTGATTGCTTGTTCTTCCACTTTTGGGAGGCAGAAAAAACTGGATAGATATGCGGGCTGTGGCCATAGCATAAATACATTTGCATTTATTCTTATTCATTTTTTATGACTAACATGTGATGGGGCACCTTGTAGCACTAATACAGTACTATGGCCATTATGTCTTTTTTCTTTTCAGTGAGACACAAGAAGTATACAGAAAGTGGGAATCATTTTTAGCTACAAAGTAATGTATAAACGTAAACAGCAGTTACAAGATCACTTCTGAATAAACATTAATATTGTTTTCTGCGGGATCGGACAAAGAGTGACATGGTCCTTGTCTTCCTCTGATTCCTTCAAGATCAAAGGTAGTTCACCGTCTCAAAAGGGACACATTCCTCTTGGTCACAATGTATATGATTTAATCCCAGGTACCTTATTAGGAGTCCTTGAGTCTTTTATTCTAAACTGTCCTTAGGGAACAGACATACGGCCTCTTATATGCTTTCCACCACCTTGCAGGTGTGCCAACCCTAACCCTACCCTACTACTGCCCCTAACCCTTACCCTACACATTATGTTACTAAAAACCCTTTCCTTAACAATATCATGACACAAGACATAGGTAGACAGGGCACACATACAACACCAAAGAGGTACAACCCTAAATCTATCTCCTAACCAAACCTTTACTCTAACCCTAACCTGCTATCACTGTCACATACACACTAGCTTCTATAATGCAAACTTGAACATTTTCATAACCACTACCTTTTCAATCATTCATTATAGGTTCATAGGTTCATAGACAAGTACTAGGCTATCTGCCCGAGGGCGTGTCTAAGCCTAGCCAGAATATGTTGGCTTCCTCTGCCCCCTTAGATTAGTTCCCTGTGCCTCTGTCCAGCAGAGCCATTAGTTCCCTGTGCCTCTGTCCAGCAGAGCCACTGCAGTGATCCCCGGGGTAAATTTTCCACTTCCCATCCACTCGTCAAGATTTCTTTTGAAAAGTGTTAGTGAGGGGATCTGCCTAATGTAGATTGGAATCCTGTTCAAAGCATGGGGAGTCTCTGGAACAGGAATCTATCCCTCCAGCACGTCCTATTTATCATTGTGGTGAGGTTTAGATCCCTAGAATGTGTGGCTCTTGGGGATTTTTTTTTTAGGTGGAGTATGCCCATCAATTCTGGGTTGGAAACGGCCTTGTATGTCAGGCAGAGATCACCTCTGAGTAAGCGGTATGCAACTGAGTACAGCTGGAGTTTCTTCAGTTGGGCTGCATAGGGCATCAGTTTGAGGCCAGTAATCCTGTTGGTGAGGTACTTCTGTGGTCTTTCCAGCTGTTGCAGGTGTCTTGTAAGGTACATCCCAAATGGGGTGTTGTGATGAGTCTGATGAGTGATGAGTAGAGGGGCACAGTAACCTCTTTTGTTCTAGATGTAAACCCTTTTGTGATTAGGTGGGCCACATAGAAGGATTTTCTAACCACCTTGGCAATATGATTATCAAAGGAGAGATTACTATCTACTTGGGTTTCCAGATCCCTTATTACATTTTCTGTATTTAGGGGACTACCACGTATGTGGTAGTTCATGGGTACTTTGTTTTTTCCAAAGGGAATGACTATGCACGTTTTGGCATTTAGCTTGAGGCCATGATTTTGACACCAGGTATCTGTCCTAGTTAGACCCTTCTGGAGGATGTCTGTATCAGCCGGAGAGTCAGTTATGGCCCCCAGTTTGCAGTCATCTGTGAAATTGGTCAGCCATAGTCCTCCTGTGCTTGCCTGTACCTCTGAGAAGTATATACCAAACAGGAGGGGTCCCAGGACTGGGCCCTGGGGGATGCCACTTGTAATCGGTTTAGAGTTGGACCTAGAGCCTTCAACTCTCACCGTGTGGGTTCTAGCTGTGAGCCAACTGGCAACCCACCTCGTGACATAGGGGTTTATATTCAGGCTGTTGAGCTTGTCTATAATACCAGAATGGGGAATGGTGTCAAAAGACTTTGCGAGGTCTAGGTAGGCTGTGCGGACCTCCTTTCCCTCATCTAAAGCCTTGGTAACTGTCTCAAAGAAGTCCACCAGGTTTAGGAGGCATGATCTACCCTTAACAAAGCCAAACTGGGTAGGGTCCAATGTTTGGAGGTTACCAATGTCTCTCTTGCATACTAGGCTAGTCAGGCTTATAGGGCGATAGTTCCCGGGGTCCGTTGTGTCTCCACCTTTGTGGAGCGGGATAACTGTTGCTGTGCACCACTCTATGGGTACGTAGCCTGCAGAGAGGCTGAATTTGAACAGTGTGTTTAGGTGAGGGATTAGTTCATTTTGGAGCTCATGTAAGACACAGCTTGAGACATCTTCCGGTCCCATTGAAGCTGTGTTTTTAGCTTTGGATAGGGCTGTTTTAACCTGTGTGTCAGTGATTGCTGGGGCTCTGCATTCTTCTGGTATGGTTATGGGCCCTTTAGGGGGTGGGGGGGGGTAACGTCTGCACTGAACCTGTCTGCCAGAATGTTGGCAATATCAGTCGGTTCAGTGTATTTTGTGCCATTCTGCACTAACTCAGAGCAGATCTGAGAGTTTTCACTTAGGTTCTTGACATAGCTAAAGAACGCTTTGTGGTTATCTTTGGAGTCCTTGGCAATTTTTCTTTCGAAGCTAGCTTTGGATGATTTTATGAGGGATTGTAGTTTCCTGTTGATACTGATCAGGGATGCCTTTCCTTCTTGGGATTTTACTTTTTTCTGTGCTTGTTTGCTCCTTCTATTGTATAGTTTGTTTATGGCAGGGGTCCACCAGACTGGTTTCCTTTTCTTGGAGGAGTGAGTCCTGGTTTTGCTTGGGATAGCGCGATCTATGCATTCTTGCAGGTGTTCATGGAGTGCCTTTGTAAGGGATTCAGCAGCTTGGACAGCATTGTCCTTTAGCATGGGGGCTGTGAACCTTTCCACCTTGGTCTTAAGTAACATGAAGTTTGCTTTTGAAAAGTTTTTCACGGTGGTTTCCTTGATTGGGGTGGGGGTGGAATGTGGATATCCAGAGTGATTAGTCTATGGACTGATCTAACCAGCAAGGGGTTAACCTCCGGTGTGGAAAACCGGTCGCCCATGTTGGTGATGACCAGGTCCAATATGTTGTCACCTCTGGTGGGGGTGTTGACCAGTTGATCCAGGGTGTTCAAGTTTATAAATTCTAGGAAGCGTTGGGCAAGGGAATTAGTACTTGAGTAATTCACCCAGTTAATGTTTGGGTAATTGAAATCACGCAATATTAGGGTGTTTGGTAGGACCTTCATATTTTTACTCTGGGCAAGACCGCAATGCAAACTGTAGCTTACTACAGATCTCCTACCATGCCCCAGGATTCCCACTCCTTATTTCTTGATACATTGGAAAATATTAGGGCACAAATAAACACCCTAATAATGGGTGATTTCAACTACCCCACCGTTAACTGGGAAAACTACTCATGCACCAACTCTTGTGCTCAACATTTTCTGGAATTCATAAACTCCAATGCCTTGGATCAACTTATCCACACCCCCACCAGGGGCAGCAATATCCAAGACCTGGTCATTACCAACATGGGCAACCGGTGTTTCACACCAGAGGTCAATTCCTCGTTGGTCAGATCCGACCACAAGTAAATCACCCTAGACATCCACATCCCACCCCCATCCCCCATTAGGGAAACCACCATAAAAAAAATTTCTCCAAAGCCAACTTCACGCTTCTTAAGACAGAACTGGCAAACTTCATGCCACCCCTGCTGATGGACAATAGAAATATGACTGCTGAATCCTATACAATTGCATTTTATAAGCACATACACGAGTGCATGGATCGTGCAATCCCAAACAGAGCCAAGATGCTATCCTCCAAAAAAGGAACCCAGTCTGGTGGTCCCCTGCTATAAACAAACTCTACAACAAAAGAAAGAAACTGTTGCAAAAAAGAGCAAAATTCCATGATTGGAAGAACTCTGTGGTCTGCCTCAGTAAGAACCTGAGATCCCTCATAAAATCCTCCAAAGCTAGTTACGAAAACAAAATTGCCACTGATTCTAAAGACAACCACAAAGCATTCTATAGCTATGTCAAGAATCTCAATGGCAACACTCAGATCTCCTCTTAGTTACAGCACAATGGCACTAAATATACAGAACCAACTGATATTGCCAACATCCTGGCAGATAGGTTCAGTGCTAACTTTACCTCTCTCTCATCTCCTAAAGGGCCCATCTCTATACCAGAAGAATGCAAAGTACCTGTAATCATGGCTGCACAGGTAAAAAACACACTCTCCAAAGCCAAGAACACAGCATCCATGGGACCTGACAACATCCCAGGCTGCGTTCTACATGAACTACAGAACAAACTGGCAGCCCACCTAAACACCATGTTCAATCATAGCCTCAACTCAGGCTTTGTGCCCACTGAATGGTGCACAGCAATGGTTATCCCACTCCACAAAAGGGGGAGCCACCACGGACACTGGGAACTACCGCCCCATTAGCCTGATTAGCCTGGTCTGCAAGGCTATGGAGCGTATCATCATGGAATGTATACACAATGACATTGGTAATCTCCAGACTCTGGACCCTACCCAGTTTGGGTTTGTAAAAGACAGATCATGTCTCCTAAACCTGATAGACTTCTTTGAAGCGGTCACCAAAGCTGTAGATGAGGATAAGGTGGTTCACATAGCCTATCTAGATCTCACCAAGGCTTTTGACACCATCCCCCACTCTGGAATTATAGACAAACTCACTAAACTAGGTATAAATCCCTATGTCACAAGATGGGTTGCCAACTGACTCACTGACAGAACCCACACTGTGAAAGTAGCAGACTCTAAATCCAAGTTCAGACCAGTGACAAGTGAAGTAACACAGGGTTCAGTCCTAAGTCCTCTCCTGTTTGGTATCTACTTCTCTGAAGTACAGGCTAACACAGAAGGTCTTTGGCTAACAAAGTTCGCAGATGACTACAAACTAGGAGCCATAACTGAAACTCCTAACGATGTGGACATCCAACAAAAGGGCCTCACTGAGACAGATGCCTGGTGTCAAAGCCATGGCCTCAAGCTCAATGCCAAAAAGTGCATTGTCATCCCTTTTGGTAAAAACTCTGTACCCATGAACTACCACATAGGCAGTAGTCTACTTAACACCGAAAGTGTGATAAGAGACCTTGGGACACAGGTGGACAGTAGTCTCTCCTTTGATAATCACATCACCACAGTAGTCAGGAAATCCTTCTATGTGGCACACCTCATCACAAAAGGTTTCTCATCCAGGAAAAAAGAGGTCATTGTTCCCCTCTACTCATCACTCATTAGACCCATTATATAGTACAATGCCCCTTTTGGTATGTACCTCACAAGACATCTACAACAACTGGAAAGGCCATAGAAATACCTCACAAAGAGGATTACCGGCCTCAAACAGATGCCCTACGCAGACCATCTCAAAAAACTCCAGCTTTACTCTGTCGCATATTGCCTACTCAGAGGCGATCTCTGCCTAACATACAAAGCTACTTCAAACCCAGAGCTGTTGGACATGCTCCACGTAAAGAAATCCCAGTCCCTCCAAGCTACACGCTCTAGGGACCTAAACCTTGTCACCACAATAAACAGAGCATGCTGGAGGGATAGATTCCTGTCCCAGAGACTTTCCACACTCTGGAACAAACTACCTATCTATATCAAACAAAGCTCCTCATTAGCACTCTTCAAGAAAAATCTTGATGATTGGACGGGAGATAGGAAATTCACCCCGGGGATCACTTCTGTGGCTCTGCTTGACAGGGGCACAGGAAAATAATTTTCTTGGGTGGCAAAAGCCAGGGTACCGTTTGGCTAGGCTTGTATAGGCCCTAGAGCCAATAACCTAGTACCTACCTATGAACCTATGAACCTATAAGATCATGAACAATGTGGCTTGAAGAGTTTGCCATTTCCCCGCTGTAGAGCAATCTCAGAGTTGGTAGGTATAATTATCAGAGGTGTGGGGGTGCAATGGGGCTTGCCCCTTCAAAAAAACACTGTTTCTGTGTTGATTTGTTTATTTATTTATTTCAATTAAGTGAAGATCAAGGAGTTTTCCTTGATCTTCGGAAGTTCACCTATTTGAATGTACGATGAAGTGACATAAACCCAAATATAGATAATATGTGACGAAATTATTTTAGTTCCCAAAAATTGTTTCTTATACTTTCTGCATTGTGCATTTAGATTCAGTTGTTTCAGGCCTTAAGTGGAGGCCAGGCATAAGTTGTTAAGGCTGCATAATCTATGTTTAGGACTCAGAAGTACTGGAGGTACTTGGTCTGGGACTGGGGTTAATATTTTCACAACTGCAATGTCCAAGACCAAACTTATTAAATGCAAGATACTCATATTTTTGAAAAGTAGCAAAGATTTGTATATCTTTTGAGAAATTATTATCCCAACAATTCATTAAGAACAAAAGCACAGGCCCTTCGTCCCACAGTAAAAAGACATTTTGGCATTTTGAGATTAAGAGGCACATTAGCTACAATGAGGAAAGACCTCATTATGGGATAATTTGCATGCCGCTGAGTTACACTAACTCATTGTAGTAGTTAACATTGTTGGTGTCCACATCTTAAAAACAGAGACACTCCCCCCTCACATTCACTCTTCCACATGCAATACACACATTCAAATATACACCACAAACCCTATGTCTTTCTCTGAGTTATCAGAACATCCCCAGTGTCTCCTTTTCCTGCCCTTGCAAATCAGAGAAGATTGCAGTCACACATTCAGTGCTAGACATTACAGTGTCCTGCAGAATTTCCTGTTAAGGACTCCTTGTTGTCTAGTGGTTCCTTTCAATCCCTTTACTGTTAAGCTATTCATAAGGCATGATAAAAGTTTCCCTCCCCATACTGGTAAAAATGCTGTTAAGGCATGAGAGATAAGAGTTATATCTCTAGTGTCTAGTGATTCCCTACACCCAATCCTCTTTCTGTATAAGTGCAGCTCTGGCACAACTTGTAAGAGTTATCCCTGATGGTCCCCCACACTCAGTGTTGCAGGCTCTGCTCATTAGTTTAGATGTGTGTGTGTGTGTGTGGAAGTGTAACAACCACCCCAACCTACAAACACACACAAACACATGTACGTGAAACAGATCCTTCCCTAACCGATGATGGGGTGGATGGATTTACTCACACACTCACCTATTCACCCATAACACACACCCTCACACACACACACACACACACACACACACACACACACACACACACACACACACACACACAACCACACACACACACACACACACACACACCAAATGTAACACCTCACTACTGCCCCCGATGCTATCTACCTGACAGACACACACACTTACAGCCCCTCATACAGTCATGCATGCACCTCCAAACCTTACCTTACTACTAAAGTCTACAGTACTTACCTCTACACCAGTGGATGAACATGACCATTTGTCTGTATTCACCACCATGATGCTCAAGGTGCAGCCTGCTTATCTAATCAGCTAGTCAATTCTATGAATTGCTTGGCACACAGATGCCTTCAGGGATGCAGTTCCAAGTGGGAGAGAACATGGCTAAATAGCATATGTCTCTCTTCTGGACTGCCTTATTAGCATGTAGCATGGACATGGACTTAGCATGTTAAAGTGCTGCACTTCTTCATAAAAAAGCACTATATTAGGACTGTATCTGAATGGCAAAAGGTTACAGCGAAGTTTATGCCTCTTGTACACCTCCCACTAATACTCTGCGATTCCAGCCCAGTGTTTTGTTCCTTGATAGAACAGTCCTGACTTCATTATTTGTGGTTAACTATATGGCAAATGGTGAGATATACTGAAAAGGAAATAATTAGACTATGTGTTGTTCATAAAAGCAGTGAAAGGTAGGGACAATAAAGGTGGTTTTAGATGGATAAAATAGAATAAGTGCATAATAAAAATGCATAGCCAATGATAAACTAATATTAAAAGCGTAAAAGGGGACAACCGTTTAGTTTTATCTCAATAAAATTAACAGCACAACAATAACAATTGTTAGAAGTATAAGAATAAAGTAAAATCCAAATAAAAGGAGAAAATTTGTAGTTTAGCTCACCACCAGCCTCATTACAATTCTGATAAATACTTTTTTGCTGTTTTACATTTGAGTTTTTTCTATACTAGATGTTTATCAGCTAGTTTTTCTCGGATTCTGCATTAAGTTTTTATTTTGTCTTGATCTGTACTTCATTTGGCTATTGTTTGTAATCTAAGTGAGAAGGGATTGATTTGTACTCTAATGGTAGTAGAGGAGAACTGAGTCATTTCTGTACTTAACTGGGTAGATAAACAAACTAAGAGAGTGTTTTTTTTTTTTTTGAAATTGGTCAGAGGGCAGTTTGATTTTTTTTTTATTTCTTTGCTTGTATAAAGTCATCACTGTGCCCTGTATAGATGCAGGTGCTTCTAATCTCAATTTTCCTTATAGAATCCAACCTCTGAAATTTCTTGAGTACTTAGATGTGCAACAAGCTCCTGGTATGCATGCAGAGGGTCATTAATCCATGACTTTAGACTTGTAGTTTTTACCCAGACAGCATCTAATCAAATCAGTAGTAGTGCCCTGTATACCACGCAATAAACATCTGAAACTATAGTTTTGCAATTTCCTACTATTTCTGCAACTAACTTGGCAGAAATCTGCATCCTGATTCAAAGATGGCTGCCGTTCTGTGAACACTGCTGAACTGCAGCTCTCCATTTAACCTGAGGAAATCAAAACCCTGAGTGGATACTACAAAGTTTTCAACATCAAAACTTCGATAAACTTACTCTAACTACACTTATTTATCCTGGATTGAGAAGAAAAACCGGAAAAAAGGAATATATTTCATTGGATTACAACAGATTAGCTAGCTCTGCAGAGAGGAATACACAAAGGAACCATGTGCTTTTTATATTGCAACTTTTTATGTTCCAATAAGATGTCAAAAGAAGACAAAAGCATGGATATAACTACGACTAAAACAAAATTATCGGAATTGCAATCACCAGAAAAAGATGTGACTACTAAACGACAAAAAATTACTAAAGCACAGGAACAACAGAAACTAGGGACTAAAACTAAAGCTGATCAAGCTTTAAATATGGAGGATATCAAAACTGCACTTCTGCCTATACAAGAAGCTTTAAAAGAACTGACTTGTCAAATACAATCATTTGGAATTTCATGTACTCAGTTGCTGGAAAGAATGGATAAGACGGAGGCTCGAATTTCTGATACTGAAGACAAATTAGTTTTACTAGAAAAAAAAAACTAATCTGCATGATGTGGATATACATGCTATACAAAGTAAGCTTACAGACCTAGAAGCAAGATCCAGGAGAAACAATATCATTGTCAGAGGGATTCCTGAATCCATTCAGTATAATGAACTGATTCCATCCATACTACAAATATTTGCAGTGCTTTTAAATGATTCTGATACTGTGAAACAAATCATCGTGGAAAGAGCACACAGAGCTTTGAGAGAGGTACAAGCATCTAATTTTCCTAGACCTGTGTATGTTAAACTGCTTAATTATCAAGATGTAAATAGAATACTTATTACTGAAAAACAAGGTGGAGGCTATATTATGTGGAAAACAATAAAATATCTCTGACACAGGATTTACCTATACAGATCAGACAGGCTAGACAGTCTCTGTCTCCTTACTGCAAATTTATTATTGACAAACAAATGAAGTTTCAAATGAAATATCCTAATGTGCTTATATTCACAGTGGATGGGGCTAAACATTCTGTTTCCACCAAAAATGAGGCAAGAAATCTGTTTCTTAAAATTTTCAAGGCTTTACCTGCATCAGAGACTTGAATTGAACTTTTGCTGGGACTGGCATGCTGCTATGTTTACTGTGCTTCGAGGATTGGGCAATCTTTTCTTTGCATTTGTGAAGCTTAGGCCTATTCCTGAGCAATAAAACTGTTTGCTTTTCCTTATCTTGATCTCCTGCACTTGTTTCCTGACATTTTATGGCTTCTACGAACTGTTTTCAATGGGGAGGAAGACAGGAAGTGCTTAAAATGCTGTTGAGGGTGTAGATTTCATTGTGGCACTTCCGGGAGTCCATCTGCAAAAGTGGTCCCCCGTCGCGAGCATTTTGCAGGACTTCCTGGTTTGGAAAACCGAAGAGAACTGTTTTAAACACTCTCTTGCCTATTTAACATTAAATAACACTGTTCTATAGTAATTTAAGAACATAGGAACTTGTTAGGAACTTCATTTATTAACTTTCAGTCAACATTTTGTAGTTATATTATTTAGAGAGGGTGCAGGGATTTAGCAATGTTTATTTAACCTGTCAGCATAGTTTTTAATGTTTTGTGTTATTTTCATTATTTTATTTAGTTAGAAGCTTGCTTTATTATGAAACTAGTATAAGGTGAATGTATAACAAAGGATATTAATAAATTTGCTGTCTATTTGCTTTAATATAGGGTTATATATTAGTATGTATTTTTTTTCTCTTTCTCTTCTCTCTTTTAATGCATGTGGTTTATGTATAGATAGCTAATCCAACTGAAAGTGCATTATTATAGTGAAAGTGCATTATTATAACCTACTGAAAATGCATTTTTTTTTTACTTTATTCTTTTTACATGTACTACTGTTACATTTTTAATTTGATTTGTTTAAATAGTAATTAACCAAAGAGATGTAGTTTATGGCAATGTTTGTTAGGGAATGTTTAGTTTAGGCTTTGTCATAGTGAAGTTAGGTTGTATATGTCTCAATTGTGATACATGTGTGAAATTTTACATTGTGGTGTTTTTATATCTGTTGTTTCTTTTAAACCCTTTGTCATTTTATATTATACAGGACCTATTCATCTTCTGGTCTGGGGTTAGAGTGGGTATGCACTGGTTGAGGACGGGATATAAGGATTGCTTCCAGATTATGTATGGTTTTGAATTTACTGTTTTTTGTTTTTTCCATGCTCTCTCTCCAAAACTTTCATCTTACAGTGAATCTTTGAAATGTGGGAAGTAGATTCATGGAACGTTAAAGGGCTCCAGAACTTGAAGAAGAGGAAACTGGTGTTACATGTATTGTTGCAGGCTAAGGCGTGGTTTATCCTACTCCAAGAAATGCATTTAATGAATGATCAATGGGGTGATGTTAAAAAAAAAATGGATTAGAGAAGTAGTAGTATCTGAAGGTAAGTCAAATAGTGCTGGGGTAGCCATAATTATTAAAGATCAATACAAGGAAAAGATATTAGATTCTAATACAGATAAAAATGGACGGTGGTGCTATGTTATTCTTTCGTCTACCTTATTTGATAAACCTATTTTACTTTTAAATATATATGCTCCCTGTAATGACCAACAACTATTTATAGCATCACTATATTCAATTTTAACACAATTTGATAGATATTATGTAATTGTTGGAGGTGATTGGAATACCTACCAGAATCCGAAGTTGGATAGATCTTGTCCACAAAGAGCATTTAACAAGCATGCTCTATTAGCACTGAATGATCTTAAAGAAGACTTTCAATTATATGATCCATTTCACTATCTGAATAATGATAATAGTACAAGCAATTTTACCTTTTATTCCCCATGTCATAAAATGTGGTCCAGAATTGATTTCTTCCTGATTTCAAGAGTATTGATCAATCTAGAACCTACAGTTATGGTGCATGCCCATTATATATCAGACCATTCTAAAATTTCATTGAGTTTTACTAAGGGGGTAAAAGATACTTTGAGACAAAGAGGTTATAATTGGTCTCTTAATCCAAATCTATTGAATAAGGAGGATATAATACTGGAAATTACAAAGTACCTGAAAGACTTATTGATTGGTTTAGGGAAACAACAATTTGCCCCAGATATTGAATGGGCAACAGTTAAAGCTCAAATAAGAGGGACACTTTTGCAAAAAGCATCTTATTATAAAAAGATATTAAACAAAGATATTCAAACTTTAGAAATAAAAATTAAATTACTTGATCAAGAACTGATTAGAGATTTTAATGAGCAAACAGAGAAGGAACTGATTAAATGTCAAAAGGATCTCTTTTTACTTCAGAATAGTAGACATTTCAAGAGTACAAGACGTTAGTGAGGTATGCCAGTTATGTTCAAACACCATCGAGAGCGTTAGCTAGGATCATTAATCAAACAAAACCAATCGTGCAGATTTCGGAAATACAATTTAATAATAAAATATATTCTAAAACTGAGGAGGTTCTTAATATCTTTGAGAAAATATACACTAATATTTATGCTGGACAAAAGGATATGACCCCTAACAGGAATTATGAACAATTTCTACAGTCAATTAAGTTTCCAACAATAGGAGAGGACATTCAAAATGACTTGGTTAAACCGATATCTGAAGAAGAAATAGTATATGTAATTCAGCATATGAAATCACATAAATCACCAGGTCCTGATGGCTTGACAGTGGAATTTTATAAAAAATTTGCATATATTTTTGGTAAGATACTTTCAGTTGTGTTTAACTACATAATTAGGAATAAAATTAATGATCCACACCTTAACGCCTCAAAAACTATTTTTATACATAAAGCCAATTCAGATCCTCAAAATCTGGATAATTATAGACCGATATCATTAATAAATGTAGACATGAAAATTCTAACCTCTATTATAGCATCTAGACTGAAGAGAATCATGACTCATATCATTTCTAAAGAACAGACTGGTTTTATGGCAGGTAGACAAACCAGTGATAATACACTCACACTACATACTATGTTAGAGCATGCTAAGCAAAATAATTTAAATATTTATGCCCTTATAATTGATGCCCAGAAAGTCTTTGATAGGCTTGATACAAATTTCTTGTTTGATCTTTTACCGTATTTTAATATATCACGAGTTTGTCCAAATGTTACAAATATTACATAGTAATCCCTATACTACATTGTATATTAATAAAAACTTCTCTAAAAGAATACAGATTAAAACTGGAACACGCCAGGGTTGCCCTTTGTCCCCTTTATTATTTAATATCTATCTTGAACCATTGTTTTTATATATTAAACAAAATGTTTATCATAATGTCCCAATAATTTATGGAACTAAAATATTAATGGCAGCTTTTGCTGACGATCTTAGCATTTATTGTGCATCTCCATTATCAGATACTGAAAAATTATTGAAGGCTGTTAATGAGTTCTCAAAAGTGTCTAATTATAAAATTAACTTGAAAAAAAACAATATCTTCCCTTTAAAGACACCTAAACCCTTTTCGTTATTGCCCTTAGTAGGACAGGTATCATTTAAAGAAAATATTAAATATCTAGGTATTGAGTTCTCTACTGATAATAAAAACTTTTATAATAATAATATTAAAGCAATCTGGGAACAAATAATTTCTGATTTTGGGAGATGGAAAAATTTACGACTGCCAATATTAGCAAAAGTTTCAATTATCAAAATGAACATATTACCACGATTACTGTATATTTTTAGTTTAGCCAATTTATTACTTTCGAAGTCGTTTTTCAAACGGATTCATAAAGAATTGGCTAAATTAATTTGGGAACCAAAGAAAACCAGGATATCTTATGATAAATTAATGACCCCAAAAAAATAGAGGAGGACTGGAATTACCTAATTTTGAAATGTATTATTTAATTGTAAATTCTAATAGAATTCTAAGAATTTCCAATTATGATATAAATAATACTAAGTGGACACCACCTTGGGTAGTTCTGAATTATAAATATATTCTAAAGTTAAATATCAATCCTAAAGCAATACTTTTTTTAGGTAAGGATACATTGAAATTCTATGGGATTATTGAACACATCAAAACGAACATACTCTCTTTTCATAATTTATTTCATTTATTAGATTTGGTTCAACATATGATGGTTTTTTAACCCTTTCATAAGAATCCTAATTTAAAACTGAATAATCAACTAATTGATCTCAACAAGTTTCCATTGATAGTTAATCTAACTTTGATTGATATATATATAAACATCTTGACAGTTCGGCCAACCAAATAAGACAAGAACTTGACTTACCTAAAAATTATCTGGTTATTCTGAGACAAATTAGAGAACTCACTATAAGCTATTTTAAAAGTTTTAAACCGGAAGAAGAGGCTATTAATAGATGCTCTTTGTTGTGGCAAGCTCTCCAACAGGATCTTAAATATATCACGACAGCAAATCAATTAATTAAAGAATTTCAATTTCATGATAAAATTTTGTTATCAAACTACTGGGAAGAGAAAATCTTACTGACAGATAGATGTAATATGTTGAAAGCAATTGACTTGACCATCAAATCTACTTCTCTTCAAAAATTAATATATACCCAGTTGATGATTTGGAACAATGCATATTATACACGTCTTACCCTGCATAAATTTAATCCCAAAAATTCACCAACTTGTCCATACTGTAAGAATCAACCAGCTGATCTTCTTCATATGTTCTGGGGTTGTAAATGTATTTTCAAACTTTGGAATTCCCTTAAGATCCAACTTCAAAAGGTGGGTTACCAGAGTACAACGTTATCATGGAAATTTATGATTCTGCATATTCCCCCAAGAGAGATCCCTAAATCACAAATTATTATATATATTAATATTTTTCTATTAATGAAGCTTTATATAGCTTCAAATTGGTTAGACCCATCTAAAACTTAATGGCAGAACTTTAGAGTTCTAGCGACAAAACATATATTGGCTCATAAATTACTATTAAACCCACAAAATAAAAATGTTAATAATCCAAAAATTTGGGAACAGATTTTTAATATTATACTAGCATAGTATTTTCAACTTGGAAATATTAATAATTATTTATGTGTGTGGAGAGAATTTAGTAATCAACTGTCTATTACTTGCATTTATTCTTATGCCTTTTTATATTTAACTGTATTACATGGAAGCATTCTTGTAAATATTGTATATAGAGTGTGGTTATTAGTGATATTAGTTAATGCTTGATTTGTGAATATATGTTATTTTTGTTCTTATTTGTGTTTGAAAATAATATAACAATAAAGATTTATTATGGAAAAAAAAAAGAAATCGGCATCCTGAGACAATGTATCAATTGTCTCATATGTACTGACAGCCTCCTAATTATTAGGCAGTCTTGAAACAGTGTGTGAGAGATGCAGTTATACAAAGTCATTGGATACAAAGTTCTCACATACAGATGCTACAAAGACGAAGCAGGTTGGTAGTAACACAGAACACCACACTTCACCTACCATTCATATTACAGACCAAACTTATAGGCCTACATATGCTGAGGCTGTTAAAACTAATCTAGCTAAACCTCAAAGGTCTGCCATATGTAACTATAGCAACAATTACTCTCAGCAACTTCACAAACTCTCAACTCAAGCAGCACCCTCGATGAAACATGTACCTTAACTCACGGTGTCTCAAATCAAAAGCCCATAAGGCAAGCCTCCACACAACCCAACATCCTAGTCACAGGAGATTTCATTGTCAGACAAACTGATGCACCATTCACCAGGCTGAGCAGTGAAACAGTCATAGTCAGTTGCCTATCAGGGGCCAGAATTCTCCACCTTATGCAGACATTCAAGTTCTTCACTACAGGTACATGCAAGACACTGTCATAGTACACATAGGGCTAAATAACCTAAGACATAGGAATATGTCTTAGGTTATTCCAAGTCAGACTGCCAACCAGTCACGAATGGAGTCCCACAGGGATATTTCTGGGTCATCTCCTGTTTAGCATCTACTTCCCAGAAGTCCAGGCCAACACAGAGGGACTCTGGCTGACCAAGTTTGCAGACGACTGCAAGCTGGGAGCCATTATTAACTCCCCAGGTGATGTAGACATCCTGCAGAAAGGCCTCACTGAGACCAATGACTGGTGTTGAAACCATGGCCTTAAGCTGAATGCCAAAAAATGCGTTGTCATCCTCTTTGGGAAAAGCTCAGTTTCCACTAATTACCACATTGATGGGAGCCCACTGAACACCGAAGACGTTATAAGAGATCTGGGGACACAGGTTGACAGCAACCTCTCCTTCAGCCACCACATTGCCACTGTGGTCAGAAAGCCCTTCTATGTTGCACATCTCATTACCAAGGGTTTTGCATCCAGGAAGAAAGAGGTCATCATCTCTCTCTACCCTTCCCCTCATTAGGCCAATCATTGAGTATAATGCCCCATTTGGCATGTACTTTACTAAACACATGCAACAGCTGGAAATGCCACAAAAGTACCTCACAAAGAGGATCCTAGGCCTTAACCACATGTTGTACATGGACAGACTCAAAAAACTCCAGCTAGTCTCTGTCTCATATCGTCTACTAACAGGCGATCTCTGCTTGACCTACAAAGCCATGTCTGACCCAGCTCTATTAAAAATGCTACATCTAAATAAAGCCCAATCCCTCCACACCACCCACTCCAGGGACCTCAACCTCATTACCACAATCAACAGAACATGCTGGAGAGACAGGTTCATAACCCAGAGACTGCCCATGCTCTGGAACAGACTTCCCATACATGTCAAGCAGAGCACTTCACTGGCCCTCTTCAAGAGAAATCTTGATGAGTGGATGGGAAATAGAAGGTTCACCCTGGGGATCACTCCAGTGGCTCTACTTGATACAGGCACTGGGAACTAACATCAGGCAGCATGATGCCAGGCACTTCTATGGGCTATGCTTGTACAGACCCCAGGGCCATTAACCAAGTACACACCTATGAACCTATGAACCTGCTATATGATGGAGCTTGCAGAATATGTGCCCAAGTTAAGTATGAACCAAGAAACAAGCTCTGAACAGCATTTTCCTTTTCCTAGAATAATGCCACAATATGAACAAAAGATGATTGACTTCCAACAATTGGCTCAGCTTAAAGGGGGTATAATATATATATATATAGTGTGTGTGTGTGTGTGTGTGTGTGTGTGTGTGTGTGTGTGTGTGTGTGTGTATATGTGTGCGCATGGTACGCCGCGCACCTGGGACAACTTGCTAGACAGTCCTACATATTTTGGCAGGGATGGCCTGCACCTGTCCCAGCCAAAGTTTTTGTATATTGGCAGAAACCGTATGTTTCTCATAATGCCTTTTTTAGGCAAAGTCAGTCATCAAAAGCTTCCAAAACAACAAAACAAAATTCTCCTGACAGGCACTTCTGTACCTGGAATGCATCAATCTATGCACAGAGACCTGGTTCAAGAATACTGAAATCACCTCATCACTGCATGGTTTCAATGCCTACTATTCATTCAGACCCACTGCACTAGATGACGGCACTAAAGGTTGTGTTGTCTCTATTTTCATAAAATAAAATCTTGTTAGACAGAATAATGACCTGGAGCTACTATATGTCCAACATACCATTAACAAAACCCCATATGCCATAGTAGCTAACTATAGGATCTCCTGTATGTTTCCCTTGGCCCATACTTCTTACCTGACTACTATGAAAGTCCTAAGCATTCAGCCAAACAGCATTCTCCTAGAAGACTTCAAATATCTCCTCATCAGCTGGGAAACAGCCCCATCATCTCCCCATCAACTGGGAAACAGCCCCAAACATGTATGCCCAGAGACTGCTGGGCTTCATAAATACAAACTCACTGGGTCAGGTAGTCCACACTCTTATTAGGGGAATCAAAATCCTGGACTTGATTCTCACAATATGGGACAGCTCTGTTCCCTACTAGTTGTAACATCTTACCAGGTCATATCAGACCATAAATCAGTCATATTCACCATAAGCCTGAAACTGAAAACATCTTCTAAGAACTCAATAGTCAAAGATTATACTAATGCTTATCGATTAAAACTGAGTGACAACTTGTCCAAATTCAACTGTCTCTTCCACCCTGATGACCCCTCTATGTATGTGAAATCCTTTGCCACCAAATTCTATAAACTTATAAATAGCTGCATAGAAGCATCTGAACCTTTCAGAAATAAATGCAACACCAAATTTAAAAGCAACCCCCTGTGGTGGAACCTGAATATAAACAGGCTCTACAATAAGTCAAAAAAATCTCACTGCATGTAAAAATAAATGTAGCCCTCTAAATACCAAAAACACTCTTACCAAACTTAATAGGAAACTCCGATTGTATTAGCCAAAGCTAGATATGAGGTTAAAATAGCCATACAGGCAAAAAATAATCCCAAACCCTTATTTAACTGTTAAAAACATCAGAAATAATGCTCAAAACTGTGCAGAGCAAATAGCAAATGATATCACATACTCTGATCCTAAGAATATAGCCAACTTACTAGTGGATAAATTTCACTCTTACTCCACACACCCCTACACACACTCCAAGATCACATACCTGCATCCATTCCCCATCCAAATCTTCCAGGAATGAGTTATCAAAGCACTTTCCAAGGCCAAGAGCCTGATAACATGCCAGGATTCCTACTAGTCAGCCTGAAATAAGACCTGTGAACTCCCCTACAGGGTTCTTTAGTATCAGCCTCCATTTGGGGGTTGTAGTAGATACATATCTTTCAACCTCTTAGAGCAACAAATCTGGACAAGACCTTTAATAAAAGGGGGACAGAGGCCCAAAAATAGGGACAATTTTTTAATATTGTTCCTACAAATGTAGAGAGTTGATAGAATAACAGGTTTTGTGTTGGCATGAATTTTCTGAAGGGTATGAAGTCTGAAACTCAAACGTCTGTCATTATTCTCTAACTTCACGTCTTCAGTGATTTGCCACTAATTTTCCAGAAAACACAATTTTATGCAAAATGAATCAAAAATATAATGCAAAAATCTGGGCATTCTGTGAAAATCTATACAGTTGAGAGATATGGGATGAGTGAAGGATTACCGCAGTCATCCCCCTGCACAAAGGTGGGCCGTCGTGAGCAACTATAGACCAATAAGCCTGCCCATCCTCATCTGTAAGGCTATTGAAAGGGTCATTATGGAATTAATAAATAAGGACATAGGCAGCCTACAAACTCTCAACCCAACCCAGTATATTTTGTCAAGGCTATATTTTCCCTATTTAATCTGGTCAACTTCTTTAAAAAGTTTACTGAAGCATTAGATGAGAGAAAAATCTATATGTACCAAATATCTGTACCTGGCAAAGGTGTTTGACACTATGCCTCACTCAGGCATAGCTGATGAACACACCTATCATCTGATAACAAACTGGCTTAGTGATATATGGCAGAGTTTGGTCCTTGGACCACTTCTCTTTGACATCTACATCTTGGAGGTCAAAGATAATGTTAAGGACCTGTGACTGACCAAGTCTACAGATGATTGAAACCAAGATCCTTTAGGAAGGCACTTCCAAAACAAATAGCTAGTGTCAAAGCCACGGCATAAAACCAAACACTAAAAGCTGTATAATTTGATCCTTTGACAAGCACGATGTGCCCTGTAGCAATCACATTGATAATGCACCCCTGAAAATTGATCCATAAGTGAGGGACCTTGGAGTCCATGTGGGCAATGAGCTGTAATTTGATCACCATATGTCCACTGTTGTAAGGGATTCCTTTTTCATTGCATAGGTTATTAGTAAGGGAATGCCATCTAATTCCAGGGAGGTGATTATTGCACTGTATGCTGTACTCATTACACTAATCATTCAGTACAATTCCCCCTTCAGTATGTACCTGTACAAGCACCTGATACAACTGGAGTGACCACAATGCTTTCTCCCTAAGAAAATCAACAGCCTAAATCACAATATTTACATTGATAATCTCAAAGTGCTTTCCCCCTTTTCACTATCTTAGAGGCTACTGAGTGGTGATATTTGCCTCACTTACAGAGCCTCTATCAACCCTATCCTTTCAGATCTAACACACATCAGTAAGTCCAGTAGTGGCAGAAACACCCACTCAGGAGATCTCAACCTCTTCTGTAACTTAAATAAAACATGATGGATGAATAGAAATGCCTCACAAAAGATATCACCTCTCTGGAATCATCTTCCTCTACATATAAAGCAAAGATTTTCTTTTACTTTATTCAAGCATAATATGGATGAGTGGATAGGGTAACATGTAAATGTCTGCCTGCACCTCATAACACAAAGAGAGGTGGGCTAATTATACATAAAATACTAGGGAAAGAAACTTATTGGGAACACATAGCTTCAGAACATTCTCACAAATCATTAGCCTACTAAGTACCTAAAAATAATGTGTCTGCAATTGTTGGGAATGGGGACAGTCTGTTGATGAAAATGGCTGACAATGCTACTTTTTGCTGAAGTTAAGCAAGTTATTATTCTGGCATTAGATGACTAATGTGCATTTGTGTGGAGCAGGCTGGAATAATTTACTGGGGTTAATGTTTGTGTGGAAAGGGCTGACATATATTATTGTGGCCATTTTTTCACATCCAAGGCAATTACAGTCAACATTGTAGGTATAATTGCTGGATATAGTGGTGTATGTATGATAACTGATGTGTATTTGTATAAACAAGGTGGATACTGTTTGTGTAAAATAAAGTTGAAATATGTTAGTGTCCATTATTTTTATCATATATGTGGTGTGTAAAGTGGTTATAATTGCTGGGTATAGGAGTGTCTATGGATGAAAAGTAATATGTATTTGTCTAAATAAGTTGGAATACATTATGCGATTATGTGTTTGTGGGAAAAAATTTAAATATATTCTGTTTAACACTTTACTGTAACTATTTTTATGGGAAACAAAACTGAAATTAGTCCTGCATTTATTTTTATTACAATCAGCCATCTGTGGTTTACAAAGTCAACAAAGTGGCTAATACTGCTTTTTCAGGGGCAGTCTGTAGATAAAATGACTGGTCTTGGTGTCCTGACTAGGTTAAATAGCTATTAACCTGGCTTTGTAGTACTATTGTGGATTTGTGTGAAGCAAGTTGGGATACACTACAGTGGCCATTTTTACCCTGAAATGTGCTGTAATTGATGGATAGATTGGCTGCCTGTTGATAAAAGTGACTTAGCTTTGTTATTGCTTTATCACAATTAAACAGCCACTGATCTAGCTTGGCAGAATTAGTGCCATACAATTTATTTTGTTTGCATTTATGTGTGTGTGTGTGTGTGTGTGTGTGTGTGTGTGTGTGTGTGTGTGTGTGTGTGTGTGTGTGTGTGTGTGTGTGTATGTGTGTTGCACTATATCTAAGAGTAATGAGTTGGCTATTATTTCTTCCAGTCTCCTTCACTGAACACATCAGCATTGTATACAATAAGTGGCTATCTTTGGTAGACTTGGCAAAATATCAGTGAAACCAGCTTATTACTGTCATAACGGCACATTTGTAGCATTGTCATCTCATAGGACTTTGCTCACTGATTGTGTTCTAGGCTGTGGTTTCTTCTTTATGGTGTCTGCATGTCTACCGTGCCTATAAGTGGGTTCTACCCAGGTGCTTGTGTGGGGACTGAAAATAGTGTGACCATTATTTCTTTAACTTCCCACATAATCAAACCTCAGTAGTGCATGCAGAAGATTACTACAACTTGTTTAGGAGCAGAGCAATGCTCAGGAGCAACAAATTATAATACATTAATATGACCATTTTATTTTTCACTTTCATCACAACCAAATAATAGCTGCATATATAGGTGGATATCCATTATGTGTACATACATCTGACAGTAACAGGTTGAAGTATATTACTGTGGTCATTGGCTTTTCACTTTCACCTTAATCTAATGTCAAAGGAGTACACTTAAGGTGGTTGTCATTTGGAGGCAGAATTGAGGGTGTATCATTTTCATATGTATGACAGTGACAACATGAAATTTAACTGTGACTATTTGCTTTTTCACCTTCATCCCAATCTAAAACCAGAGGGATACATAGAAGGTGGCTGTTGTGTTTTTTTTAAGTTGGGGGGCTGGGAGGCAGGCACCCTTCTCAGATATGATGCATGCACCCACACAGGCATTAGCCTTGTCACTTTATAGGTTCATAGGTGTGTACTAGGCTAATGGCCCTGGAGCCTTTACAAGTCTAGCCCATGGAATTACCCTGGCATCATGCCACCTAACCTTAGTTCCCAGTGCCTCTGTCGAGTAGAGCCACTGGAGTGGTCCCCAGGGTGAATTTTCTATTTCCCATCCACTCATCAAGATTTCTCTTGAAAAGGGCAAGTGAGGTGCTCTGCTTGACATGTATGGGATGTCTATTCCAGAGCATGGAAGGTTTTGGGGGTATGAACCTGTCCCTCCAGCATGTTCTGTTGATTGTGGTAATGATGTTGAGGTCTCTGGAGCATGTGGTGCGAAAGGATTGGGATTTCTTTAGAGGTAGCATTTCTAACAGAACTGTGTCAGACATGGCTTTGTAAGTCAAGCAGAGATCGCCTCTAAGTAGGCGATATGAGACAGAGAATAGTTGGAGTTTTTTGAGTCTGTCCATATAGGACAAGTGTTTAAGGCCTAGGATCCTCTTTGTGAGGTACTTATGACGGCCTCTCCAGATGTTGCAGGTATCTAGTGAGGTACATGCCAAATGGGGCTTTGTACTCAATGATTGGTTTAATGTGGGAAAAGTAGAGGGAGACAATGACCTCTTTCTTCCTGATTGCAAAACCCTTTGTAATGAGATGTGCCACACAGAAGGGCTTTCTGACCACAGTGGCAATGTGGTGGTCAAAAGAGAGGTTGCTATCAACCTGTGTTCCCAGATCTCTTACAACACCTTCTGTGTTCAGTGGACTACCATCAATGTGGTAATTCAAGGGAACTGGGTTTTTCCAAAGGGGATGATGACACATTTTTTGGCATTGAGCTTAAGACCATTAGTCTGACACCAGTCATTGGTCTCAGTGAGGCCTTTCTGTAGGATGACAACATCACTTGGTGAGTTAATAATAGTTCCCAACTTGCAATCATCTGTGAACTTTGTCAGCCAGAGTCCCTTTGTGTTGGCCTAGACTTCAGAGAAGTAGATACCAAACAGCACAGGACCCAGAACTGAACCCTGTGGGACTACACTTGTGACTGATCTGTAGTCTGACTTGGAGTCAGCTACTTTCACACTGTGGGTTCTATCTGTGAGTTAGTTTGCAACCCACCTAGTGTATAGGGGTTGATGCCTAGCTTAGTGAGTTTTTCTATGATTCCTGAGTGGGGAATGGTATTAAAGGCCTTGGCTAGCTCAAGGTAGGCTGTATGAACCACCTTGCCTTCATCCACAGCTCTGGTGACTGACTCAAAGAAGTCAATCAAGTTGAGCAGGCATGATCTACCCTTCACAAAACCAAACTGTGTGGGATCCAGAGTTTGGAGATTCCCTATATCCTTGTTTATTTGGTCCATGATCATGCATTCCATAGCTTTGCATATCAGACTCATCAGGCTAATGGGGCGATAGTTCCCAGAGTCTGTAGTCACTCCTCCTTTGTGGAGATGGATGACTGCAGCAGTGCACCATTTGGTAGGGACAAAGCCTGAGGTGAGAATGTGATTGAAGTTCACTCTGTAGTTCATGTAGAACACAGCCAGAGATATTGTCAGGTCCCATGGAAGCTGTATTCTTGGCCTTGGACAGTGCTGTTTTAACCTGTGCAGCAGTAATACTGGGTGCCTGGCAATCTACTGGTGTTGTGGTTGATCCTTTGGAGGGGGGGAGAGGTAAAGTTGGCACTGAATCTGTTGGCCAGTATATTGGCAATATCTGTTGGCTCAGTATAGGAGGTACCATTGTGCAGTAGCTCAGAGGAAATCTGGGTATTGCAGTGGAGATTCTTTACATAACTATAGAAGGCATTGTGGTTATCTTTACTATCTGTTGCAATTCTTTTTTCATAGCTAGCTTTAGAAGATTTGATGAGGGAACTCAACTTTTTGTTGAGGCTGATAAGGGAGTTTTTCCAGTCTTGGGACTTTACCTTATTCCGCATCAGTTTCCTCGTTCTGTTGTAGAGTTTGTTTATGGCAGGGGACCACTAAATTGGCTTCCTTTTTTTGGAGGAGAACATCTTGGTTCTATTGGGTATTGCGAGATCCATGCATTTGTGTAAGTGTTTGTACAGTGCATTGGTGTATGATTCGGTGGTCATGCAACTATTCTTCAGTTACATGAGTGCTGTGAAGTTAGCCACCTTTGTTTTTAGGAGCTCAAAGTTAGCTTTGGAGAAGTTTTTCATGGTGGTTACATTTGCAGGGGTGAGTGTGAAGGATGTGGATTTCCAAGGTGATTAATTTGTGGTCAGATCTAACCAGGGAGGAGTTGACTATTGCTGTAGACCAACGTTCACCCATGGTAGTAATGACCAAGTCAAGGATGTTGCTACCTCTAGTGAGGGTAAGAATGAGCTGGTCCAGGGCATTGGAATGAATGAATTCCAGGAAATGCTGGGCAAGTGTATTGATACATAGGTAGTTTTCCCAGTTAATGGAGGGGTAGTTGAAGTCACCCAGTATGAGAATGTTAGGTTGGACCCTAATGTTCTCCGGGGTGCTTAGGGATGTGGAGTGTGAGTCTTGGGACATGGTGGGGGACCTATAGCAGGCTACAACCTGAATTGGTGTCTTACCCAATGTTAGCTGCCCTGAAATATCTCAAATGTGTTATGTTGGGCTACCAGTCTAGAGGTGTGTGCATCCTTTATGAATATGGCAACACCACCGCCTTTAGAGCTTCGTTCCAAGTTCTGGGGCCAAAAGGTGTGGAATGAGTTATAGCCTGGTAGTGCAAGGGTGGTTTCTGCTGCCTTGAACTAGGTCTCTGTTACAGCACAAATGTCAATGTTCTCCATTTTAAGGAGTGCTTCGAGCGAGTGCATTTTTAGATTTAGACTTCTAGCATTGAGCAGCATGACCCTCATACTGCATTTGTTTTTTGCTGTTATCGTGGTAATTTGGTCTTTGGAACACTGCCTGAAAAAGGCACTATAGTGGTGGCAAGAGCCTTGGCTAGTATCTGGAAGCCCAGGGGTGACAGATGTAGGCCATCTCTGGCAAAGCATCGAGATCTGTCAAGCAAGTCATCCCAGGCATACAGATACTGGATCTTCCAGAAACTTAGCCAATTGTTGAAATCAGTCATTTTCTGGTTGTACTGTGCGGTAGCGTTGTCGCCTCACAGTAAGATGCTGACCGGTTCGACTCTCAGCTAGAGCATCTTCTGCATGGAGACATGCGTGAATGGGCGTACTTTTGTTGAAGGTTGTGCGTTAGGGCTGGCAACTCAGCACGTAAAAATCAACTGCCAATCATTAGCGGACCGGAGTTCTGCTGTGGCAACCCCTAACCGGGAAAAGCCGAAAGACACAACAACAACTGTGGTATCATTCTGGGTGATGGTAGGATGCTACTCAGGGCTAGGGTCATCAGCCTGGGCTTTATAATCCAAGAGCTCTATGTCTCTTTTCGTGTAGTCCAGGGAGGTACATCTCAAGTCATTCACACCCACATGTACAATGACAGGGTCATACTTGTACCTGTTGTTGAGGGACCTGAGTGCATGCGTTATGTGGCAGATCCTGGTGCCTGACAGGCAGCTGACTGTTACTTTCTCCTTACTCAACCTAGTGAGTGGGACATCAGTGTGCCTCATTATCGAGTCACCTATGACTAGTGTGTTGGGCATGCTGTTTTGCCTTAGGGGCTTTGGTTGAATGGCATGCTGTTTAGGAGAGTTATGTGTATCATGATTAGTGTTGTGCTGTAGTGGTTGAGTGAGTTTCTGCCTTGGAGGTCTCCGCTGTTTGGGTAATTTTTTATTCTGAACCTTAATGAAGGTGGGTGTGTGCTTTGTGTTTTTATGTGAAGACAGTGCTGGTGTGTGTTCTGGAGGGCTATGTGTTCCATGTGGTATGGTGCAAATGTTGACCTTCTCCTCTTGACCAGCTATTCTGGTCTTGGCTGGAGAGTGCATGGCTTCCACTTTGGACATATACGTGCATCTCTTACAAGTCTGAGTGTTGGGAGGTAAGAGGAGAGGGTTGTCAGTGTACATGAGGCAGTTGCTACATTGCCTCAGGATGCCCAAGTTCACCAGGTTAATAGGAGAAAGCACAGGAAACTGACCTTTAGACATGCCTGGAGGGATGGGCATTAATAATAAGTACTGGAGCTGTTTTCTTGTAGAACATTTAGTGCTGGCAGCACTTTTGTGTGCTACAATAATTGCTACAAGAAGTCTGGTAACGTGCTAAACTAATAAGCTAGTAAAAGTGTAGGAGAAGAGAGAACTAGCAGATCTAAGGAAAAAATTGAAGAGCAGACTTTGGCACCACTCAGAAGCTTACAAATAGTCCTGGATACAGCAAATCTGTATCTGGACTAGACTGGTTACAAGAAAGGTGGAAAACATGAGCAAATGGAGGCTTTTAAACCAGAAAGTTGAAAGAGATGGAAAAACTGCCTAAACAGCCAATAAGCTACAATTTCGGGGCCAAAAAACATTCCTCTTGTGGTAGATAGGCTACCTAGTGCTTACCACTCCCACTGATAAGCTAGAAGGCTTCCCTCCAACACAGAAAGGCGTGGGGGGCTCAGACGCTTACAAACAGTCCTGGATACAGAAAGTCTGTAACTGGACTAGACTAGCTACAGGAAAGGCAAGAAACAAGCGCAAACGCAGGCTTTTAAACCAAAAAGTTGAAAGAGATGGCAAAACTGCCTAAAAGGCCAATAAATAACAATTTCTGGTCCAGAAACCATTCCCCTTGTGGCAGATAGGCTACCTAGCTCTTACCACTCCCACTGATAAGCTAGAAGGCTTCCCTCTAACACAAAAAGGCTTGTGGGGACTCAGAAGCTTACCAACAGTCCTGGATATAGCAAATCTGTATCTAGACTAGACTAGTTACAGAAAAGGCAGAAAACAAGCTTAGATTTTTTTTAATAAAGTGCAAAGGAGAAAGGAGGAGCAGAAGATAATTCAAGTTTAAGAACATAAGTGGGTTGGCCTTCTTAAATGTTCTCTCTGTATTAGGTGGAATGAACACTAGACTGGGAAGATTGTCCCAGATCAAATTTACAGTAGGAGCGATCAACTGCAAAGCCAACAACTATAACAACACCACAGGAATAGGGTGAGTGGGAAGGAGAAAACCAGTTTCAAAACAGATCAGAAAACAGAAAACAATGCCAGCAAATATATATAATTCAGTCAAGCAAAAATTAAGACAGTGCAGAACTCTGAAAAGTTAAAGTGCAAAATATACTTATCTGTTTGTTTGAGAAGCACTTTTCAGTCAGAATACAAGCAGATTCTAAATGGTATGCAGGAATTTACAAATGGACTATTTTTAAATCAGCAAGCCTTGAAACAATCAGATAACACAAAAGCTGGTAGACCAGTTATATCAACTTTATGATTATTGGAAAATACTTGTTTGTTGACTTTGAAAATTAAGTTTTGGTCACAGCTTTATTCTTCTTTGAAATGAAAAGACTGAAGGGCACAACAAACTGTAAAAAAAAATAATAATAAAATAAATAAAACAAGAAATGATTGCTTTGTCTGGGTGGGATGGGGAAGCCAGTATGGGAAGAAAATGGAGGGCACTGTTGTGATACAGGAGGAACCAAAGAATGTTGGGATGCCTTGGAGTATTTTGTCTGAGGCTTCATTTCATCTAGGGTTATGGCCCTGTTGACCATAACTGGACATTAAAAGAGTCTAGTCAATAATTTGGCTTGAAGGATTAGGTACTGAGGCAATTTGTGGATGAAAGTGAGTGATCCCAGCTTTTGTCTGATTATAGGTAAATGGTCATTGATCATGATGTGGTATATCCTGATGCACTCAGTTGCTTCCCGGTGTCCATCCTTGCTTTGATGTCATCCTCCTTCACTGATTAAAAACAACACTTGAAGATGAAGGAGATGTAAAAAATATGGATTTTTTTTTGTCACAGAATTTATGTCTTCTCACCCTGTTTCAGACTCATATGCAGGAAAGTACATTACACTGTAACAGCACCACTCCAGAACTGCTACGTTGTAAATGTATGTTACATTTATTTATGTATCTTTCTTTTAATTCAGCATAATGGTCTCTGTAGACATTTTGTTAGATTATTTATCTTGCTGCCTCACTCTGGTATTGCTAAATTGCTTTTAGTGTGTTAAAATTGTATTTATTTGCTTATTTATTCATTTATTTATTTTAGCAATATAAATGATGATTGCTGCATGCATTTCATATCTTGCTTTCTGTCATAAATTCACTCAAGTGCTACTATGCTGCTTACGATTTGTGTTACATTTTTGTTTGTTTTTGAGAATGCGTTTAAACTGAGGCATGGTTTTAAGCTGTGGAGGGCATCTCAGAAGTGCAGGGATACAATGCCTTCCACACATTTAGACAGCAACTGCACAAGCAGGGAATAAAGGTAGGGGTGTCTCGATATACATCAAAAACAAGCATACTTCAAGATTGGTCAAACAGGATGATGTGCCTGTGCTTAACTATGTCCAAGTTACCATAGATAGTGTCCCATATCATATCCTTGCAAGATATAGATCACCCTCTATGACCAATGAAATGCATAGCTCACACTTAGACCTACTGGAGACATACCATATTCATGGGGTATGTTAACTATCCCTCCATAAACTAGGACTCTCACATTACCTAAAACTTGCAGGCCCAGAGATTCCTGTAATTTGTAAATACAAACACCTTGGACCAGTTAGTCCATTTGCCCACTAGTGGTACAAAAATACTGGATTTGTAAATCACAAGTATGGGAGAAAATTCCACCAATAGACCCTGGCAGCTACAGACTCATAGGTCTGACTTGTCTTATATGCAAAGCCATAGAAATATTATCATGGATACGATTAATAATGACATAGGAAACCTTCAGACACTGAATCCAACAAAACTGAAATTAGTCCTGCCTTTATTTTTTATTAAAATCCACCATCTGTGGTTTACAAAGTCAACAAAGAGGCTAACACAGCTTTTCTAGGGGCAGACTGGAGATAAACTGACTGGCCCTGGTATCCTGATTGGGTTAAACAGTTGTTGACCTGGCTTTGCAGAACTAGTATGCATTTGGCTTTGTAAAAAGCCAAATCATGCTTATTCGACCTGGTGGACTTCTTTGAAAATGTCCTCAAGGCAATGGATAAGGGCAAAATGGTACACACAGTCTAACTTGACCTGGATAAGGCATTTGATAAAATACCATTCTCAGGAATTGTAAACAAACTGAGGGAATTAGGCATTAGCCCCTATGTTACATGCTGGATAGCCAGCTGGCTCTCAGATACAGCCCAGGAAGTTTTAGAATAGGAAAGACCACCTTCACAAAGAGGGTGGTCATTAGCGGAGTCCCTCAGAACTCCGTGGTGGCCCACTCCGTTTTGACATTTACGTCTTGGACATCAAAGCCAGTTTCAAAGGTCCCTAGCTGACCTAGTTTGCAGAAGACTGCAAACAAAGAGCAGTTATAGACTTCCCCATGACACTAACATCCTATAGGAATAACTGACACAGACAATAAGCAAGGGCATGGCATCTAGGTTCAAGGAGGTCATCATTCCTCCATATTCAGTCCTAATCAGACCCATGATTGAGTAGTACAACATCCCTTTGGTGTGTACCTGACCAGTCACATGCAGCAACTGGAAGGTCCCCAGAAATTCCTCACAAAAAGAACATAGGGTATAAACAACATGTTCTATGCAGATTGCCTAAAAGTCTATCTCTACACTCATTTTCCTACAGACTGTTGAGTGGTGATCTGTGACTGGCATTCAGTGCATCCTTGGATATCGCTCTGATGGCCTTTAGCACATCCACAAAAACAACAGCATCAGAACTACTTGACAGAACTGCCCTCCTCTGGAACAGGCTTCCTATCTATGTGAAGCAGAATTCATCTCTAACCTTATTCAAGCATAACCAGGACCAGTGGACGCAAAATTAGCAATTTACTTTAGGTCTAGCAACTATGTCTCTAATTGACAGAGATAGTCTATAAAATATACTCTGAATTTTATATACCCCTTGAAATAACTTCTAAGGCTCAAAGACTTGAAGGATACATTTGAGGTGCATGGCTAGGCTTATAAAGACTCCAGAGATTGCTAGCTTACTGTACACTCATGAACCTATGAACCTTTAAATATGTTTTATCTTAAAATATATTTGGTTATTCTTGTGGGGGAGTGCAGTTGCAGCCTTTGTTAAAGTTTTCAATAAGAGCAAGCTAAAATGCATAACTATTGTCACTTTATTTTCCTATTAGCCTGTTAGTCACAACTGCAGTTACCATTCAAGGTGGAAACATCAGTGTGCCTTTAAGTTACTGGTAGCAGTAATTAGAAATAGATAGCAAACAAACGTTTTATGAACCTACAAACCTATGTATATGTTTTATCTTAAAATAGCTTTGGTAATTCTTGTGGGGGAGTGCAGCTGCAGCCTTTGTTAAAGTTTTTAGTAACAGCAAGCTGAACTGCATTACTATTGTCACTTTCTTTTCCCACTAACCTGTTAGTCACAACTGCAGTTACCACTCAAGGTGGAAAAATCAGTGTGCCTTTACGATACTGGTAGCAGTAATTAGAAATACATGCAATCAGAAGTTTTACGTATCTGCCATTGTTGTGGGGAAGAGTCCCATCACCCACTGGTGTCAGAGTGCTGCAGTATAGTACTATGTTCAGTTCTTCTTTTTACTGCTCAGTAATAGTTATCATATTCACATAAAGAAGGTAGGTACTGTGACACCCCTTTACTAGCCCAGTAATCAAGGAGCCCCAGTCCTCACCACTAGCAACATTGAGGGATGCACACAATGGGAGGATGACAGTAAAGTACAATTTCTCTTAAAAGCACATAGAGATCACAGTCGGTCTGGGGCTGGTTTCTCCCTCTTTTTTCCAGATCCCGAGTAGCACTCCCCACTGGCACAGCTATATGGATGAGATCTCAGCCGAGTGGCCAAGCTAAGGCCTCTAGCACCCTTTCTGTCCAACAAGTGCTTCTTGTCCATGCACAAGTAGCTGACACACACACACTTTCAGATTTGATTTATATACCATCACACACACACACACACACACACACACACACACACACACACACACCTGTGGAAGGCTGGTACAGGTTTACTAGCTATGCCCCCTTTTGCCCAGACTACAAGGTAGCACCAGCTGCCACAAGCCACCCTTATCAGCTACTTTTGGCCCTTACAAAGGGTGTCCAATCCTACTGTGTAATTTTACTATTATCCAAATGGTAGTCTGACCAAGACATGCAAGACTATTTAGGAGTGGTCTGTACAGTGTCATCAAATACATATGCCAGTACTCTAAGAGCTTAAATATGTCTCACAAATAATAGCCACAAATATAGGTTTAAGTATACTTAATAATAAACTATAAAATAACAAGGCAATACTCAGTCAATCAACATAGTAATTTCAGAGTTCAAAATCACAGAAAATATTTTAAAACAACATTGCAGGACAGTCTCAAATAAATACAGAAAACATCTAAACTAATATTTACTATATTCCTATCTATATCTAAGAAGAGTTATTATGCCCTAATGACTTACTTACAGACAGGCAAGTGCAGATGATAATGATGATGAGTGGATATTTCCAGGTCAAAGACAAAATACAAAATGCACAGTCTCTCTCTCTCTGTCTCTCTCAGAGAGTTCTTAAATTAATATCACATTTTAGGGTTAGCTTGGGTGACATCACACTTTGTCACCTGACTTTTAACATATCTGTTCTAAAAATACATATCTCTGAGATGTTTGCTCAGAACTGTGTAGCTGATAGGAAGTCATAAGGCAATAACATAGTTTACATTTTGAGCCCAGTAATTAATTGTCTTTCAAGACAATAGAAAAACTTCTAGCTCTAGACATTGTGTCTGCTATTGAACTGAAACTGAGAGATAACATCTTTTGTTAATGGCCCAGTTTTGCAAGTTAATCTTCTATGTTCCAGCAGGGTATGCTGCGCTTATATTCTTGAAGCTCAGTAAATATTATACAGTTCTGTATAAATCATACCAATATTCAGAAATGACAGAGAATTATTAACAAAATTCCAAACAGCTGGGCTGGCAGAGTGGCATCCCCCCCATAAACTCAAGCTACTTTTCAAGTGATACTTGAGAAATGTTGCTTGAGAGGGTTCATCCTATCTGAGAATAGTTTACCCATTCCCTGTCTTGACAGCCCATCTGCATTGGCATTGCTAACCCCACTGTGGTGCTGCACTATCATATCATATGCTTGCAACCCTAGGCTCCACATAAATAACTTGGGATTTTGTTGGCTGGCTCAGTGTAGCCATGCTAAAGGATTATGGTCTGTAACTACAGTGAATTTCCTTAAAATACAAATAAGGCTGAAGTTTCTGCAGTGTCCACACTATGACTAGGCATGCCTTTTCTACAGCTGCATAGCATTCCTCCCTGGGTTGGAGCCTACGACTGAGATATACCACTGGGTGCTCTTCTCCCTTTGAGGAAACTTGGCTAAGTACAGCCCCCACCCCATGGTTTGAGGCATCCACTTGCAAAACAAATTCTTTGCTGTAATCTGGACTTGCTAACACAGGGTATCCTCCCAAAGCTCCTTTAAGCTTCTGGAATGTCTGCTCACATGCTGGGGTCCACACTACCTTATCGGGCTTGTTTTTCTCTGTCACGTCTGTGAGGGGAGCAGCTATGGTACTATAATTGGGGACAAACTTTCTGTAGTACCCTGCTGTCCCTATGAATGCCCTCATCTGCTTTTTGGTAATATGGGGCAGGCCATGCATGAATGGCTTCTACTTTGGCAGGTTCTGGCCTGATCTTGCCACTCCTCACTCTATGTCCCAGGTAGGAAACCTCTGCCATACACACCTGACATTTGCTGGGCTTAATGGTCAATCGTGCCCTCTGTAGTCTGCCTAGCACCTCCCTGACGTGCTGAAGGTGCTCTTGCCAGGAATGGCTATAGATGGCAATATCATATAGGTGAGCAAGGGCAAAATCTCCTGCTCCTGCTAGGATATGATCTACCAGCCTCTGGAAAGTCGCTGTGACATTTTTCACCCCAAAGGCATCTTCGTGAACTCAAACAAGCCAAAAGGAGTCACAAAGGCTGACCTCTCTCTAGCACTGGGAGTCAAGAGCACCTGCTAGTAACACTTGGTAAGATCAATAGTGGTAAGATACTTAGCCCCACCCAGATGCTTTAGGGTTTCATCTGTCCTAGGCATGGGGTAAGCATCTGACTGTGTGATTATTTAATTTCCTGTAGTCAACACAGAACCTGGCGTTGCCATCCTTCTTTGGTATCAGCTGCACTGGGGAGGCCCAGGGACTGCTGGACTCCTGAATTACCCCTATTTCCAACATTTCCTGTATCTCATCCCTCAGAGTGTGTTTAACTCTCTCAGGCACCCTATAATCGGTCTGCTTAATAGGCCCTTGAGGTCCAGTATCCACACGGTGCTGCACTAGGGAGAGCACCCTGGTTTCCCAGTGAACATGCCCTCAAACTCCTGCAACATTGCTCGAACTTCTCAAACCAGGATAGGGGATAGCTGGTAGTACATTGCTATCTCTTCCACTGAGGTGTCAGTCCGAGCCTCACTGAGGAGATCAGTCACCAGATTCCCATCAGACACCTCCTGCAGTCCACTGCAAATACTCAGCACAAGGGCCTCCCTAACATGGTAAGGTTTCATCATGTTAACATGGTACAATTTCTGCTCCTGCCTCCTGTCAAGCAGTTCTACCATGCAGTTAATATCTATGACCTTCCTTACCACTGTGTAGGGTCCCTCTCAAGCTGCCTGCAGGTTGCTGTGTCTGACAGGCTTGAGTACCATTACCTGCTGCCCCACAGCATACTCTCTAGCTCAAGCATTCCTATCATACCAGACATTTTTCTGCTGTTGGGTTTCTGCCAGGTTCTCTTGAGCCAGGCCTATGAGTTCCCTGAGCCTTGTCCTGAGGTTTAGGACATATGCCACAACAGACTCTGTGTAGGATTCACACTCACCCTCCCACTCATCTCGAATGAAATCTAGAGGTCCCCTCACCAAATGCCTATACAGCAACTCAAAGGGTGAAAACACTGTGGATTCATGGGTCACCTCTCTGTAAGCAAACAACAGATGGAAAAAATATTTGTCCCATTCCCTCTTAAACTGGTCTGCAAATACCCATCTTGACTGTAGAGTTTAACCTCTCAACAAGACCATTAGTCTAGGGATGCTAGAAGGTGGTCTTTAAGTGCTTCACCCCGCAGTACTTCCACAGACATGCCAGCAAATCTGACATGAATTTGGCACCTCTGTCAGTCAGTATTTTTTTGGGAAACCTACCCTGCTGAAAATCTCTAACAAAGCATTTGCCACATTTTCTACCTCAATGGAGGACAAAGCCATTGCCAAAGGGTATCTGGTAGTATAATCTACTACCACTAGGATATACATTTTTTTCTGTTGAACTTGGGGTACTCAGAGGCCCCACAATATCCATAACTACCCTCTGAAATGGCTCTTCAATCACAGACAAAGGCATCAAATGAGCTTTCACCTTGTCTCCTACCTTGCCTACCTTTTGGCACTGCTCACAGGTCCTGCAGTGCCCTGTTACATCTCTAGAAATCCCAGGCCAATAAAAGTTCTGCATAATACATCTCTTTGTACATTTTATGCCCATATGACTTGCCAAGGGAATATCATGGGCTATGGCTAGAAGTGCCAGATGGTAGGCTCTGGGCACTACCAACTGCTGTATTCTCTTACCCTCTAGCTCACCCTCAGGGGTCCACTCTCTATACAGTAACCCTTTTTCCCAGTATGCAGAATCCCCCTTCCCTTGAGAATCAGGTGCCTCACTAGCTACCTCCCTCAGGCCTTGTAATGTAGGGTCTGAGAGCTTTGTAACCATTCTCAGCTCCTGTTCCACAGGAAGTCTGGTATCCTCTGACAGCGGTGTCTCACTGTCAGCCTGGGTGCTACTACTCACCTCTTCCCTTGCAATCACTCAATCCAAGGGAACATCAGCACCCACAAGCAGCTGTGGCTCACCTTCAGTTTCACTGCTACAGGGTATCTCCCTCCTGGAAGCAACCACCTCACCAGTCCTGGCTGCAAGTGTGTGGTCTGTCTGGGTCTCCCCAGGCTACCAGATCCACATGCTTGTCTTCAAAGTGGACCGTGTGTAACTACAGGTGCACAAGGTAATACATTATCAAAATCATTCCCTATCAGGACATCTGCGGGAATATCCTCAAACACACCTACTTGCTGGTTTTCTTTTCCACCCTCCCAGTCAAGGTGAACACTAGTCAAAGGTATTTGGAATGGGGTACCCCCTAAAGCTCTGACTGGAGTAGACTGGCCAGCAAGTAGTGCTCCTCTTTAACCATTGCAGGCTTCACAATGGTTAGGTCAGAGGCTGTGTCTTTCTTAGCAATGGCCTCTTTCCCATTCACAAAGATCGGATATAACCTCTTGTGGAAGTTTGGTACCCTTGTTGTCTCGAGACAACCTACTGTTGGCATTTTGCCATTTGCACTTACTGGCTCTCCCACATTTTGCTCCCTACCTTGCCTCCATGGACATCTATATGCTACATGCCCCCACTGGTTGCATTTAAAACATTTAACCCTATGTCCTGGACACGCACCTGGACTAGTGGCTTCCCATGGTACTGGTGAAATCTGTTGGGGAAGTCTGGGATGCCCACCATGGGTTCCCTTAGACCCATGAGCAGCAATGGGTGTCCCTTTCCTGTGCAGTGATGACCTGCTTGCTAGGTATAGGTCTCCCTTCTTCCCCAACTCATCTGCAATATTGCATTGTCTATCAGCTGACCAGATTCTCATGTCCTCAGGCAAAGTGCTAAGGGCTTGTTCCCTTACCAAAATGTCTGCCAGCCCTTTAAAAGTAGTGACCTGACATCCACTCACCCATCTAGCAAAATAAGTGCTTAGTTCAGCAATATATTCACACACACATTCATCTGCCTTGAGTCTATGTGCACAAAACTTTTTTTCTGTAAGTTTCAGGTGTTAACTTAAAGCATTCTAACAAACACATTTTGACTGTATTATAATTTAAGCAATCAGTGTTAGACAGTTTAGAAATTACAGTTACAGCTTTACCATGGAGTAAGGGGTCAGAAACCGTATCCAGAGCCCTTGGTCAACATTATACTGTTTACATACCCTCTGAAACATACAAATGAAACTATCAAAATTATCCCCCTCTGTAAATTGTGGAAGAAATTTACTGACCTTTGTTGCTTCTGGGGTTCAGTTACTTCCTTCCCCGTTACCTACATGACTCTGGTGAAGAATCTGCATCTCCCTTTCATGTTGCCTCTGCCGTTCCTTCTCCTCAGCTTCAAGGCATTGCAGTTTCTCATTTTCCTTAGTCTCTAGATGTCTCAGCCTCTCTGCTGCCTCTATTTCCAAATACTTGACCTCCAGCTCATGTCTCTTTAATTTCAGGTGGATTTTTAAGTCCTGTATGGAAAGGTTGAGCTGTCCATTTTCTGAGAGTTGTACATCTTCAAGGCCAGTCTGATTGTCCTCCTGGTTGCTATCCTGTAATGCAGCTGTGACTAAAGCTGCAATAATTTCTGGTTTAGTCTGGTTGGCATGGACCAGTCCTTTAATCTGACACATCTCAGCCAACAAGCTCCTTGTCAGCTTGCCATACTCTTTTGTTGACATGCTTGCCTGCTCTCCCTGATTAACTAAGCTAACAAAAAATAAATAAATAAAACAATTGTGATATGAACTCTGAATGTTCACTGCATGGCTGATTGAGAGTACAAATACCTTCAGTGACCACTGTACACAAGCTACAGGAATTCAATATCCACACCACTACAAGCCAATTAATATGTGATGCCCCTGCAGTGGCCCAGTAATCAAGGAGTCTCAATGCTCACCACTGGCAACAATGAGGGATGTACACAATGGGAGGTGGGAGGATGAAAAGTACATACACAGTAAAATACAATTTCCCTTAAGAGCACACATAGATCACTGTCAGTCTGGGGCTAGTTTCTCCCTCTTTCTCCAGATCCCAAATAAGACTTCCCACTGGCACAGCTATAGGGTTAAGATCTCAGCTGAGTAGCCTAACTAAGACCTCCAGCAGCCTTTCTGTCCAACCAGTACTTCATGTCCCTGCCCAAGTAGCTGACACACACACTTTGAGATTTGATTATATACAAGCACACACACCTGGGGAAGGCTGGCACATGTTTACTAGTTATTCCCCCTTTTGCCCAGACTATAAGTTAATACCAGCTGCCACCAGCCACCCTTATCAGCTGCTTTAGGCCTTTACAAAAGGTGTCCAATCCTATTCTGTAATGTTACTATTATCCAAATGGTAGTCTGACCATGACATGTAAGGCTATTTACGAGTGGCCTGTACAGTGTCACCAAATACATATGCCAGTACTTAAATATGTCTCACAAATATCAGCCACAAAGATAGGTTTAAATATTTTTAATAATAAACAATAAAAGAACAAGACAATACTCAGTCAATTAACACAGTAACTTCAGAGTTCAAAATCACAGGAAATATTTTAAAACAACATTGCAGGACAGTTTCAAATAAATACAGAAATCATCTAGGCTAATCTTTACTGTATTCCTATCTATATCTAAGAAGAGTTACTATGCCCTAAGAACTTACTTACAGACAGGCAAATGCAGATGATGATGATGATGAGTGGAAGTTTCTAGGTCAAAGACAAAATGCACAGTCTCTCTCTGAGAGAGTTCTTAAATTAATATCACATTTTACTGCTGGGTTAGCTTGGGTGACATTACACTTTGTCACCTGACTTCAGTTCTCAGGCTAAACAGA